>NC_081543.1:4142361-4199243 GCF_901000735.1 Corylus avellana
CTTGGGATTGGAGGATTTTTTTTTTTTTTTTTTTTGGCTTTTAATTTAAAAAAGTGTAACATATTTTTTAACAAACAAAACCCAATTCCAAATTGAGAAAAGTGATCCATCCAATTAGGGAAGCGTTTGGCATTGCAATTTCATAAAGAAGAAGTGCAATTTTAAACCAAAAAGCAAAAAATTGATTGTTTAGAATTGCAATTTTAAAACGCAGAAAATCTGCATTTTAAAATCGCTGGTAAGAATATACTTTTTAAAAAACTCACAATTTTAAAAGCCAAAACACAATTTTGCTAAATGCTTAGTTGTACTTTTAAAAATTATATTTTCAAATCGCACATTTTACAATCGCTATTTTTAAATCGCTCTTTTTGAAATCGAAAACCCAAACTGACCCTAAATCGCTCCACCATCTAACTTTAAAAGTGCATTTTCCTTCGGTCCTAGTAGGGTTAGTGAGGAGGCAGAGATCAGCTAACTCATTCAATTAACTCACTTTCTATGTGAATATTGAAGTAACTAGATAGAGCTGACGTGCTTGTCGAAGTGAATCCGACACTCGATCGGAATATTTAGGAAAAAACAATACGCTGATCAAAATTTTAATCTTACACGCTGCTTCCAGAACAGAAGCAAAGAAATACATCGGGAAAAAAGCACCCTGTACAGCATGAATTGTTCGCGTGTATCATTATACACACCAATTACAACCAATACGAAAAATCAGACTACAGAAGAAAAACACCTCAATATTCACAAAAATGGAAAGCCGCCTGTACAAGGTGATGAGCAGAAGAGGACAGATCTCATCACATCCAAGATGCCCATCCAGGAAACAAATGACACAAACGCTCAGAATCGATAGCATCTTGTATAAGTTGTTGAACCTATAAAGGAAAATTCAGATTAATTTTAAATCAGATATACCAGAACGTAATAAGATAAAGATTTCACCATGTTTGCCTGAATCCTGGTCACCCAGAAAAAAAAACAGAAAGAAGAAAAAACCAGAATAGCAAAATAGCAAAAGTTTCCTTGCCTGAATAGAGTGAATTGATTTTGCTACTACATAAACTTCCTAGTTTGGCTACAAGTTTTGCAGTGTCTTGGTTCAATAGGTTAGCAAGAATTTGCATTTGCTGCTGAAAATCTAAAATTTCATTGGATAATTTAACAGTTCAATTCAAAATTTCTTTTTCGTTTCTTTAATTAATTGTGTTTAGAAGCAAACCTAGCTTTTTATTATATGAACCATCCAGCAGGAAAACTGCTTTCACAAGCTGATTTGGATATGGTTACATGCATGTAGCAGTGACATTGGAGAATTACCTGCCCATGTACACTCCGCATTTCGCCTTCTTCATATCCATCTAGTTTTTGTTTGACACGCATCAAAGCACGTGCAGCATCCTTGTTCCCCTCATATTCGTCTTGTGTGCCTTCCAAGATTGTCTCCAGATCATCATCAGTTTCCTATCAAGGAGAAAAAAGCTATGCTGCATGAGCAATTGTGTATGCATGCTAGACACACGTTTTAAGGCAATTCATACGTATATAGCCAGAGTTATTCAAGAAAGGCTGCATATTTAACTCACAAACTATCAAGATCCATTATTTTGACAGCATTCCATACTGTTTGGCCCAGGCTTCCTCCCCTCCTTTACATGAATATTCCTTGCACTTTCATTGCCTTATTTATTTATTTATTTATTTTTGGGTTCAGAATGTCTAAGTTTCATTTGAGCAATTACGAGCTGTTTTTCCATTTCCATAGTTATGCAAAGCCTTTGCTTCTTTTTGTTCACCAATATTCCATTACCATAATTTTTATTATCAGTATTTTATTCACTTTCTTTAACAGAAATTCAAATGACTCCTTTCTTTTGAATTCAGAGGCAATGTGGTCCTAAACACAATACATATGCATATGATAAGAGAATGTCTGGAATACCTTTTGACGCTGCAAAGCCTTCAGAGGAGATAGTGCCCACTTATACAGGGGATCGTGGATAAAAACCTGCAGAAAATTTCCATCTGCTATCAAGGAAATAAGAGATTGCATGTGTTATTCATTATTAAGAGACACTGGGTAACTAATCATACTTCAACAATGGTCAGCAGCGCTGCTTTATTTGTCCGCATAACAGAAAGAGTTTCCTCACAACATCTTCTGAAAACCCCTTCCACTCCAGTGACACCCATACCATCAATTATGTCTCTTGTAAGCCTGAATGGAACCTGCCAAAGTTGATGTAATAAGAGATGAAAAATGAGGAGACATATTATGCAGTGGCTGACGTAAGCAAACAAAGGGAAAGGAAAAAAGTAATCTTCATAAGGATTGGGACAAACAAACCCGCTCTGGTGTCTTAAGCATCAATCCCTGTTCAAAGGCAACACCAAGATCTATGTGAACAACTTCGGCAGTGGCTTGATCAATTAAGATATTCATGGCATGTCGATCTCCAAGGCCAACAATGTAACCAACCTGTATATGAAGCAAATTAGTCACTATTTCATCCAGGTGCAAGATAAGATAAGTCACATTGCATATGTGAAATCAGGCTGAATTTATTAGGAAGAGATCTTTTCAGAGAGAGAGAGAGAGAGAGAGAGTTAAAAGTGGGATTTGGATTTAAACTTAGCACATTGGGGTTCGAGAGTTATATAGTGTATCAGAGAGAACAATATCCACATTGATTCGGTTACATGATTGGAGTGATCCATGCTGAAACTGTTTTGGCAACTCAAAGTTGGCACATATTAGCAGGCAATGTCATCAAAAAAGACAAGCAAGATGAGCTTTTAGGAAAATTCTTCTATTTTCCAGTTGCTTGTGCTACAAGCACCATCTGTATTCAATACAAAAAAAAAAAAAAAAAAGGGAAAGATGGTCTAACAGACTTCCAAGCTGTATATAACAATGCTTCACTAAGGCTCCGTTTGCTTCGACGTAAAATGGTTTCTTTCATAAAATATTTTCAAGAAATCCATTTTCCCTGAAAATATTTTCCGTCGAAAACATTTTACGGCGTTTACCTTGCATACGGAAAATAATTTTTTTTATTATCTTTTTTTTTATATATATATTTTTTCCAATAAGGTCCCCACTAGGACTTGCACTAGACTTGACCGGGACTGGCCCGAGACTTGACTGGGACACGCTTGAGACCCGCCCGGGACCTGACCAAGACCCTTCCGGGACTTGACCGGGACCTGCCCGGGATTCTCCCGGGACTTGACTGGGACCCGCCGAGGACATGCCCGAGACTTGACCGGGACCTGACCGAGACCCGCTCGAGACTTGCCCGGGACCCCGGCGGGACCTAACCGGGACTTGCCTGGGACCCGCCTGAGACTTGATTGGGACTTGCCCGGGACCCGCCCAAAACTTGACCGGGACTTGCTCGGTCCCGGGCAGGTACGGTCAAGTCCCGGTCAGGTCCCGGGCGGGTCCTGGTCAAGTCCCGGGAGGGTCCGGGTCAGGTCCAGGGCGGGTCCCGGTTAGGTCCCGGGTGGGTCCCGGACAAGTCCCTCTGGGGTCCCGGTCAGGTCCTAGTCAAGTCCCGGGCGGGTCTCGGTCAAGTCCCGGGCGGGTCCCGGTTAGGTCCCGAGCAAGTCCAGGGTGGGTCCCGGGCAAGTCCCGGTTACGTCCCTGGCGGTTCCTGGGCAGGTCTCGGGCGGGTCCCGGTCAAGTCTCGGGCGGGTCTCGAGCAGGTCCCGGGCGGGTCCCTGTCATGTCCCGGTTAGGTCCTGGGCAAGTTCCAGTTAGGTCCCGGGTAGGTCCCTCCGGGGTCCCCAGCAAGTCCCGGTCATGTCCCGGTCAAGTCCCGGGTAGGTCCCTCCGGGTACCCGGGCAAGTCTTGGGTGGGTCTCGGGCGATTCCCAGTCAAGTCCCGATCAGGTCCCGATCAAGTCCTGGGTGGAACCCGGACAAGTCCCGACGAGGTTCTATGCGGGTCTTGGCAAGATCCATCAATTTAAGAATAAGATGCTCATAGTCGGAAAATGGTTTACGGTTTTCAAAACCATAAACCATTTTCCTAAAATTAAAGAAGAATTTTCGGTCAAAAGGAAAATATTTTCCGTTGACCACTATTTTACGTCAAAGTAAACACCGTAAAATACGGAAATCATTTTCTGGAAATCATTTTACGTCGAAGTAAACGGAGCCTAAATAATAGAGGGAAAAATTAAAATGTCCTAGAAGGAAACTATGATAATTCACAAATAATTAATAGACCAAGATCAACGTAACCACGAGGGTATATCACACTGACCATGGAACTAGCAGCCACACTCCGTGTGTAAGCAAGTCTCTTCTCAAACCAGTCAGATGGTTGTAAAAATCTCTCCAAGAAAAAGTAATGCATGACAGGCCTGCATTAGGTGTCACGGAAAAAGGTGGCTAAGTAGAGATCTAGAAAGAGGAAAAAAGAAAATGGTTTCTTCCATCAAGAGAGAGGCTACCTGAAGTTCTCACAAACATCCTGAAATGCTTTGCGCTTGTCTTTGTCCTATCAAAAAGATCAAATTAATCATATCGATATGTTTACTTAAAGTGAACAATAATTACCAATTAAAGTGAGGAGTGATTTCTGAGATATGGTATTATTTACTTTGGGAACAGAATATTTCACTAAAAGTATGTAATGGTCATGAGAGCACCGTATTATATGCTTTTGCTGTAGGTTTTTTCTTTAATTATTACATTAATGGCATGGTTTGAAATGCATTCATCAAACTGTTGATTAGGAAACTTAATTCCTGAACCGATTTTATTCTTGTTTTTATTGTCAGATTTTATTTTCAATATTGTTGTAATCTGCATTATCGATATTACCATAGTAATTTGTATTAGGTTTTCTATGCTTAAATGCCGAATAGCTTAGAAACTGTATAACTATAGCCACCAATTATTCTCAATATTATTCAGTAGGTGCTCTTTAAACTTTAGTATGTTGGGACCCTAATCATTTGGTAGCTATGGAATACGTGAGTGTTCTGACAATGATGACCTTCTATTGTTTTACAAAATTTACAAAAAACACCAAAAACATAAAAAATGATACAGTAAACCAACTATTATTTTTTTTGATAAATAAGCAAGAATATCATTGAAAAGCGCAGATGGGCGCAACCCAAGTACACAAGAAGTCTACAAAGACACCCCTTTAAAGATAATTTCTGCTAGGCCAAACCAACTATTATTATTATGAAAAAGCTAAGAAACATAATGCACTTACATTTGTCATGTGCTCTCGGCATTTGGGAAATGACCAGTCACCTATTCCATAGCGACCATGAGCACCTCCATTTCTTGTGCTGCAATTTGAAGACGATAATTATATCATCTAAGGATCTCATAATCCAGGGATAAACTAAAAGATTGCACCTGTTGGAATTTAACTGACCTCCCAATAAGATATTCCCCAAGAGGAAGGGTACCATCAACCCATTCTAGAACACCAGCACTTGGAGTAAAAGGAACGACCTATTTCATATAGAAGATGCAATTTTTTAAACTTCATGAACACTATAATTGTTACAATGAACATTAAAATTTCTGTGCATATATCCATGTAACAATTCGGAGAATAAATAAGCAATAATTGTACTCTTTTGTTCACAATATCCCATATACCCCAGAATCAATAAAGGATGAGGAATACCAGAGTGAAGTCCTTCTATCAAGTTTTTTAAAAGTCAGATAAGCATATCTACAGAAAAATCTTCCATATTGAAGAAAGAATGTGAATGCAGTGGTAGAAGTAACTAGGGCAAATGAAACTGTAGATATATTATTTTCTATACTTGACTATATAAAAGAGTTCATTCAAAAGAAAGAAGGAAAGAGATAATCCAATTATCAACAATTAACAGTAAGTGATAGAAACCTAATGGTAAACATGGATTCTTTCTCAATGGAAATCCAAGGCAATTTTCTTTCATGGAAAAGTTTGAAGGGGATTGACTCGTCATTCACTAGAACTAGGGGATTGACCGTCATTCATCAGAACTAGGGGATTGACCGTCATTCACCAGAACTTTCATGCATAGGATAAATGTGTGGAATTCATCCTTCAAATTTGGTCTCAACAATCGCTTCTATTAAATTTGAAAGGAGAAGATACCTTGTATGTACGTACTCCTAATCTTCTTTTCCATGTATCCCGATGATTCCGTAAAAAGGTATTAACTAAACCAAAAAATTGTTCCATAACCTGTGAAAGATTCAGAAGACAAAACTATTGGTGCAAATTGAGACATAAAACACACATCTCATGATCCCAGTATACATGCTAAAATCCAGTATTTTTTAAAAAATGAAAATCACAAGCGTCTCCACAAGGGAAAGACAAGGCAATGTCTTGCAAAACTGAGGTAAAGACAGCACTATTACAAAAGAAAAGCTATTTAGTAGACTCTCATACAACTCATATACAACTATGATGATGTGGCAATGAAAAGCAGCCTTTGAATCAATGGAAGCTTATAACAAGAAAAAATCAATTGTTGATTTTTACTGTCAATATCACCATAGTTATATGGCAATAGTATGAGTCTACTAAATAACACTTCTCCTATTACAAAGTATGTGTTAACTTGTCATAACTATAGATAGAACCAATCCCCAAAGGAAAATAGCAGGTATGCTGATGTTATAAATGTGACTAGGGGTTCTCTTTGTACACTCCTTGTGTACTAGGGTTGTGCTCCTTAAAATGTGCCAAAATTCAGAAAATAAGAAAAGGAAGAAGAACTCAGCAGGTGTTTGACACAAACGTAATGCCAACTTTAACACACTGTTAGAAGTAGCAAGAGCTGCACATTCTGCAAAGCATGGTCGCTTGGAACTTTACGCTTTCCGATCAGATTGATTTGAGACTTTTACATAATGCTTCTCAAAATTTTAATGTTAGATGCTAAGACAAATAAAAAAAAAACAAAAAAAAAAAAACACAAATTGGGAGAGAGAGAGTTGGAATTCTTACAGCATCTTGTCGCAGATCATCATTTCCAGATTTTGCTAGCTGTCGATATTTGCGACCATCAGAACCTAGGCATTCAACCACTTTTGGAGCATTAATACCGTTCATTACCCTGCATGTCTCACCAATATAAACTAGATATTACCATCACATCAAGTAATTCTGTTAAAGGAAAAAAAAAAAAAAACGAGAGTAGTGAACTGATTAAATTGATTTATATGGCTACGACATACATAACAGAATCTGCTAGTCCTTTGAAGTATGGAAAAGAGCCTTCATGATACTGACAGCTACGATCAACTGGAAAGGTAGCTGTCACAACTGGTACCTGAAGATCCGACATAAATGCAATAGCTTTAAAGTTTTAGTACCTTAACTATGGGATAGAAAACGAGAAGTAATGCAAGATCAATTACACAATGTTGCATCAAAATACAGGACAAGAAGCAAAAAAAAAAAAAAAGGTGCTTCTTGACATACACAACACATCATCATGCATGAATCTCAAAAGAAGCACATAAACCAACGAACTCTTTGGCGAATTAGCATAATTTCGTAGAGCTTAAGGTTAACATTTTCCATTCTAAGTACAAAAAATGAATCATCTGCGAAAGGCGGAATTGACAAAGAAATTAAAGTAATGTTTGGTTTAATACTTTGGGAGTGCCGTTTAGGGCTGAGTGGGGCATTTTGTTTAACATAGAAGCGTTGCAACAAAATAAAACTGGTCCTTTTAACTAACTTTGACCTGCATTTCATAGCAGTCATCTGACAATCATGTAATGATGCTATTGCTGAGAAATGTATGATCTGTAAAGGAAAGCCCTGGCATAAGATACATGAGAACAAATTGACAGAGTAGATACCAAAATATTTTAATGTACAGAGTGAGAAGGAAGATATGCATGCCCAGCCAACCAAATATCTGAATTCTGTTTCGTAATATCATTCAAGGAAAACTTTAGATGACTGTTTTGGTTAGCATCTTTACGATGTATATACAAATTAGCCCAAGGATATGTATGTGCCTGTACACGTGGCTGTGAGTATAGGTGGAGTGAGGGTTTGCAAAATGTCTTTTAGGTGCTTGTGTTACCTTTTGTACTTGATGAAATTATAAAACAGAAGGCCTAGAAACCAGACAGCAGGATAGTAGAATGGCTAAAATAGCACAGTTAGAGAAACAAATAACAGCATCTAGCTACCCTACGTATCTACCAAGCTACCTTGTTTTTCTTTTTACACCTCTCCTTCACACTATCGTTCTCTCATTATGGAAACAGAGTCAGGTTCACAACCCTTCATCATATCTATACAAAAACACCAAACTACAGATGACAGTTTTACACTTACTAGTTCCAGCTGTCGAAGACTACGTATTTCTCTTGGTAGCGTCATCTTTTTATTGGTATCCTGTTGACACAATCTAGTTAGGTAGGCATCAATAAAACAGAGATTCAGCTTCCACGCTAGGAAACCACAAAAATTGAGTTTCTAGCTACCAAGTTGGAAGAAAACAAATTCCGAATTCTAAATCTATTTGACTAACCTCTCTCCTTGTTTCTAGTTCTGCAAGTTTGATATAAATCTCCACCATTTGTTTCATCTATACACATATTGAGAAAGTTACATCATGGTTAGTTAATATAAGTTTCTACATACGAATGGAATCTTACAGAGATACATTTATAAAAGTCAAAATGAAGGAATTACTTGTCTTATAATAGCCCCATGATATGTTGATAATTCTTCTAATAGCTTTTCTGCGGCAATTTTTTTATCCAAATCCACGACAAATGAGTTTCTGCTTCGCTGTTTATCCTTGATACGATCACCATTTGCCAGAGCTAGAAGCTAGTGTTGACACAGAAAGATAAGTAAAACAATTAAAAATAGAAGTGCAAAAGGCCACATTTACAATACATCCAGTCAAACAAAGCATGGGCCAATATGATAAATTTTGATAAGTAATAATTTTTTTATAAGTAGGGTGAATATGATAAATATTTGGTGATGAGGTGAAGTAAGGTCCTAGTTTCAAGTTAACTTCTCAGTTGCCATAGAGAAGTAAATCAGAAAGCAAATAGCACAGGAATGAAAACCGTATGCCATGCAATATACTTTAGATCAGTAAAAGTAGTAGAACTTATACCTGAAAGATTGTGTGGTATGGATGGTCAATGGCCATTTTCTTCACCAGAGAAACCAAAGCAAACTGTATAGAACAACAACCTGGTTAAAAACAAACCTCCATCTCATAAGACTAAAAATACCACCTCAGTTTTCAAACCTGAAAATTATAAGGCCCTGAATGGTCCTTTGAGCTACCCATTCTTGATGCAATTTGGTACACTAAAGGTATGAATTTGTAAGACTGAACCTACAAGCATATTAAATAATGCATTAGACAACCCAGAAGATAAATTATATATATATAACAATTAATTAATAACTCTGCCTTTAATGCATACCTCATTAATTGTGCTAAGCATACTATTTACAACATTTTGTCTAGAAAAGAGAGTGAACCACAAGGAAACTAGTCGAAACACCTGAAACCACATATGTTAGATCCTCGAAGGAAGTTAAATTCACTAAAAAATAACAATGAAGATATTTTCAACAACAAGAAATATGAAGAGATCCACGCAGTAAATATAATAAATAGGAAAACATCCTACTAGCATTCGAGAGGTGAAAACTTCATTTCATTTAAAACTTATGCAGAGTAATTCAGATGCAGTGTCATATATTCTCATGTAACATGATTCTAAGCCTTTTAACGTTATACACTTCCCCAACCATATAATGCAGAACAGATATCAGTTTAATCAAGCAGAGGACTTTGACGAATAAGTGCATACCACTCTTACATCATATTTGTCGCCTATAACCAAACAACGTTTATATCCCTCCAATGCGAGGCTGAGAAAATTGTCTCTGTCATCCTGCACAGTGAAAGGGGACCAATAAAATAATTTGGATTGATTTACATCAAACAACAGATTGTAGGCTTAAATTCGTGTCTGTATGAATGTGCATCCATGTAGTAAAAATAAAAAATAGATTTTCAAGTATGATTCGCTAGCTACACCATCTAGTGGATTTAATACATAAACAACATTTTAGATTCATATGCTCCAGTTCTGACCATTCAGGTCACCAAAGTCCTGTTCAGCAGAGCATGACATAGACACACTCACACACAATATTTGACGAAAACGAAGGAATAACATCAATACCTGCAATTTTTCAGCCTCTTCCTTGTCCATGGTCAGTTGCTTTTGCAACTCTTGTATTTTTAAAGAGTAGTCAGTCTTCTCCCCCTAAAATATTGTATATGTAAATCTTATTAAAAAGGAAAAGCAACTTAGCAGGCAATTAATACCACTATGAAAAGAACTATACATGAATCACTGGAAATGGAAATGGATTAAGGGTTGGAGTTTTACCTTTGATGAACTTTTTACACGTTTAATTAGTGCCTCCAACTCTTTTGTCTGCAAAATAAACATAATCGAGAATAGTACAAATATAAAGTGTAACTTAGAATTCCAAGTCTAAGTTTGGTACCTTATGTTTCCTTAAACGCAGTGCCGCTTGCCACTCATTAGAGGCAAGTCTTTCCTCGTAACTCCTAAATAGAGCGTCTGCATAATGTGCAAGATGAAAATGAGTTTGGCTTTGTCTTTCGATGGACTTTTTGTTTGTAGTCTTCTGATCCTCAGCAAGTGAAACTGCAGGCTTCAAATACTTCTCTAAAATAGTTCTGGAGCTGCATTATTCAACACAGACATTGTATGTGAAAAGTTAAGAAAATCAGTAAATTAGTGTTTTTGAACACATAGATGGCACCCAAAACAATTTTTCTGGACATATGAATTTGGTATATAACTTGCTAGATCGAGTTTCTGCCAGCCACTTCCCAACCAAGCGATATACATCTGAAGCCTCTTCATTCGACTCATAATTTTGTATGATATATTTTGCAAGGCTGATAGCCATCCCATCCTGACTTTGGGCACGCAAAAGCTTTGCTTCTTCAAGCTGCAATTACAAAATAATTATAGCCATGCAGGTGATAACTATATCTGAGCAATGTCTCAGTAACACAGAAAAGAGGCATGTCACACTTTGAATATGAAATCCAAGTATTTGAATGGCTAAAAGTGAAGTTTCTATAAAAAAATCAAAATTCTTGATAGTTAGTTTGTTCTCTATTTCAATTTAGGATAATGATTAGGAAAATTGCCTTCTTTTCACTAGGCAAAAAGAAGGGCCCATATAAAGCTTCTTTGCGAAAGTGTAGCCAATGTTCTCAGGAAGAAAATTACGCTGTTCAATAGTTATAATTAAAGGAAATTCATATAACATCACAAAAAAGTCAAATTCCAACTTTCGTGTTGGAAGCATATTGGAAATGGTGAAAAATTGTGGAATGGTTGCCCACAATATGCAAGGCACTATGGTATCTATGGATAGGAAGATGAAGCACTAGGCAAGTGAGGCTCATTACAGAAGCTCAAAATGATGAGTATCTAATATCTGGAGATCCAGAAGATGATTTTTCTTTGGATGAAAGATGATAAATTATCCCTCCAGAAGGAAGTGCCAACACTTGCTATCACTTGTAACCTGAACTCACCCTATTACAGGTCCAAGACTAAGATCAACTAGTCTAAAACTACTCGACTGAATATATACTTCATCAAAACTAAATTATTAATCAAATGCAGGGAAAAGAACATGGATTAAAACATATTATTGGAAACCGAGATTAAAGCTTAAATACCAACTACCAGTATGACCATGCAGAGTCGATAGCAATATACAAATTCAGGTTCTCAACAGTGTACAATTCATACAAATTTTTAAAATTCCTTAAAATATCAAAAGGTGAAACTCTACCCTTCCAAGCCAGTACAAGGATGAGTTTTGCTCTCCGCTTTCAACACAGAGGAACTTAAACTCATGCAAAGCTGCAGCTGCTTGAGAAAACCTGGAGCCCTGTAAAACAAAGAAAGATTTCAGAAAATGGGATAAAGTCATGATTTGCAGATATAAATATGTTGATGATACCTTACGAAGAGTGGATGCAGATTGCAAAAGATGTTGCATCTTAGAGTCTTTACAACTTATGATTTGAAGTAGAACTCGCCTGAATGCTATAAATGGCTCCAACAGATTCATATGTAGCTGTGTTCTTTCCAAAATGGAGTTCCAATCCGTATTCAGCCATGACAACTAGTTGACAGTCAAAAAATTCTATCAGAAGACCAGAATATCTTTTTCCCTTCCTGATATTTTTATTTCTACATATTATTTTTAAAATAAAAGATCTATTACAATTTACAAGGAATCAAACTCTTCAATATACTAAGAAAATAGAAAAAGTCCAAGTGTTTTATAGAATCAAAAGACATGCAGATGCTTGCTCCTCATTTATCCTGAAAGACATGTATAACAAAAGTACCTGGTCTGAGGTTGGAATTACAGGTTCAGAAAATACTTTTTGCTTCTTTGGATAGTATTTTATTCTCTCACATGGAGATGTTGTCCAACGTAAATCCCAAGCCATGCCAAGATGATAAAAGATCTGCGTAAGGGCACATTGACATAGCAGAAAATTGAAACAGGAACTGTATAAAAGAAAAAAGAAAAAAAAGAAATGATACTTTCCATCATGATCAGCAAAAGATGAAGAACCAGGCACCACAAGTGATCTAGGTTTTTAAATTTCAAGGCTTTCCTAATGAGGTAAATATATACTCAATTTGTACCAATCAACACATTCCAGACTGTGTTGGTATCTGCCAAAACAAAATTTATTAAAAGAAAAGCTGTTCAATGCATCTGCCTAGTTTTCTAGAAGCTCGGAAACTACCAGGATTGACTAAAATCTCTGCTAATTATCCAAAGAGAAGCATGCCAATATTGGAAAGTGTCACCATTTATGATTTGGACTAGATTCCAAAGACTTAGTACTAATATATGATTCAAAATTTACATGGCCACATTTGCAATTGGCGTACATGTTAGGGAGCATTGTATCCGAGGTATATTGCATACCTGGAGTTTGATTATTGTCGAGTAGATGTATTCAGTGCTCTCTTCGCTTGCACGAGAAACAGACAACACAAGCTCCTAGAGTCATTGAAACATAACTAGATTACATAAAGTCCAGTTGCTGGTTTACAGATATGAAAAGTCTATAAATATTACCTGCTTCGAATCTTTTAGTTTTCTATGAAAATCGTCAAAATCTCCCTCCTGCAATGCCCTCAAGCAACTAATTTTCCAAAAGGAAGAAAAGAAAAGATTGCATTAGCCACAAGTCAATGGAAACATGTTCTTTTCCTGTTAAGTGCACTGAATATCTTTTGACACGTCCATACATCTATACAATATCCCATCTCTGTGGGTGCTGAGAAACACTGAAAATCATAGTTCTAAGTGCGATGTCATCATGCGCTACTTGCTAATATTTTTTTATGCTTTGTTTAAAATCAATAACCTATGCAGTATATACTGCCATGTCGCAGCATAGTTCAATTGAATTGTCGCTTTTTGCAATATATTGGAGGGCAAAATGGTTTCTTTACTAGATAACACATACATCAGGAGTATCTATTGTAAATCAACATATTTACTATTTAAATGTCTACAATATACAGCTATTAAACACAAGATCAAACCAAATTACCTGTGCAGATTTTCATTGAAATGATCATTTTTTATATGCAGACTTGAAGATGGAGAATTAGCTTCCACATAAAGCAAGGAGAAATCCCAGTTTCCTGCTCGCCAAGCAGCTTCGTACTGCAAACAGTTCACAAACAAAAACAAGGAAAATGAGAAAGTTTGCATCAAATTAACTTGCAAAACCAGAAAGACAAAAGTGATATACACTGGTAATCACCCCTTTACAACAAGGCGGAAAAACAGAAAAAAGAAGGCAAACCTGCAATTCAGTAAATTCCTGATCATGCTGAAACTGACCCTTTCGAGATGTCAATCCTTGGCAATACAGATCGAGCACATGCATACAACCAATTTGCTGCAAAGATCTAATCAGCCCTTTGTAAGGTTTTCTTTGTGTTATCTCATCTTCCAATTGGAACTCTGATAAATGATCTGTTGGTTGAGTACATTCCAGTGACAAATATCTGGAACTACCACCTGTTTGTACTGAGGCATCTGATCGTACTTGCAAGTCATAGTATTCAAGGGCCTTGCTCCAATTCCCCTCATGCTCAAAGGTAATCATTTGAGAGACCAGCTTTTGATGCCATCACCAAAAAACCACAAAAAGTGTAAACTGTAAGAATATACTAATGTTCTGAATGTACATGCTAATTACAAACTAACATATACAGCCAAACTATCATGCACAGAAAAAAGTTATAAATTCAGATTTTCATTTGACCGATATACACATTTGGATAGGAGTGTATGTCTCGGTCCCGGTCAGCTACCCATCACAACAGAAGAACTTATGAAAATTATCATCGAGTCTTCATCATTACAGTTGCAACTAAAGTTCAGCCATTTAGTAATGGAAATCAAATTGAAGCATGCTATTTGGAATCAAGTCCAAAAGACATCAGTTGATTGGATGACTTCAATCACTATTTACACAATGCCTTCTTCAGAACGTTTCATGAAAATTTCACTATCCAAGGAATTTGGTCAAAATAAGACAGCCAAATCATCTATCAAGTGGTATATGTACACTTTGGTATTTCAACTGACTAATTAACAAAACAATATGGAGGATCCATTCAATGGAGGAGTATCAAGCCTATAAGACAAAATTTCGAATATTACCACAAAGTTTTGGCAGGGTAACTAAAATCTCAACCAAACGAAAGGTGGTCAAGTCTAACTGAAAGTAGGATTTGATTATACAAGGTAGAAACAGCAGCTTGACATTAGCTAGATACATCAGACTTTAATGAAAACACACATGCAATAAATAGGTCAAAGGGGTGGCCAACAGGGCACTTATTAAAGAGAAATATGTAGTCACAACCATTAGATACTCGGTAAACCCCACATAGACGACTCAACTCGAAAAAGCTTGGTGTAAATTTAAACATGGAGAGGAAGCTTGTCATCAATCATTCATTGATGAGAAAAGCTCCTGCAATTCTCATAAAATAAGCAACACACACACAAGTGAGGGTTGAACTATTGGTCCTTTTTCTCCCATTTTCCCCCTTTTGTGTTTTTAGGTCTGTTCGTCCTTTTTTTGGCAAGGGGCTGATGGCATGCAACAATCTCATCTCAAAGTGGTAGAAAAAGTGAAAATTTCCACAAGCATAACATTCCAAGTAGTACAACACACAGTCGATAAGCTCTAGGGCACAACAGATACTAATAATGGAAGAGAAAGGACTTCAAAGAGGCAAATATATTGACTAACCTTGTGCGACTGGATGATCCCATATAAGCTGTCAGGTTCATTGATTTGAGTGACAGCTGAGACAAGTATTCCAACGTGAAGTGGTAACTAGTGATCAAGAGTACCCAAACAAAAAATGAATTACGAGAATCTTGCAAAGACGTAAGACCACAATAAAAGTAAAAACAGTCCTAATGTAGTATTTCTAACTCAGGAGCTAATTCAAGCAAAGCGCAAAACATATACCATAAACATGATCCTGGATAACAGAAACAAAAATTCAATCCAGCAAGGGCGTGGCACACAATATCTCCATGGGAATTACCATTTCTGTGTGGGAGAAATCTGGGCTCCCTAGTGTGAGGCTGTTGAAATGCTCTTCACACCAATGCTCAACATACATCATAGCCGTAAAATACGAACCACAAACCTGTAAGGTACACAATCCATGTCACAGAAACTATGAGATAAATGCTAACGTAAATGAGGCACCAAAATTCAAAACACAACATAAATAACAAGAAAGTATGGAAACATCAATACTCACGACTGCTGATTTAGCAACAACGAGGTAATCAATGCAAAGCCAATAAACCTGGGAATGAATGTAACTTGTCAGGAAAAGAACTAAAGAGAAAGGAAATTGACACATTTCACGAACTCAAGTTAAACAAGGACTTAATCCCAACCAAAATCCAAACATTTTTAACGCTATTCCAACTACCACAACAGTGTACACACACATCCATATGTTTGTCTGCATGTAGCATAGAAGAGAATACCTTGTCCCATAAAGCTGTTGACATTGCCACCACACTTGATGTAGCAACTGAATCTCTAGCCCTTGCAGATGCGGAACGGGATTTTGAGCTATAACTTGAAGGCTTAGCACACTGGAGACCAAAGCATAATTAATCTTTTTTGGCCAACACTTTTATTTAAAAGAAATAAAAAGAAATAAATAATAAAAATAATAATAAAAAAACTGCAAACAACCTAAACGAATGTTCACATTCAGTGGGCTGATTATCATACGACTAACCCAAACAATAGAAGCAAAAATATAATGATTAGCAAAAACTTTGTCAAGTATATGTGAACACACCAATTTATCTTCTTCTTTTTTCTTTTCTTTTTTTCACAGATAACAACATCAATATATAATCCAATAAGAACTATTTTTTTAATACTTCACCATTTGAACCAGTTAAAATAACATATTGTACTTTGTAAAATTAATTTCACTGAAGTACCTATTTTAAGTTAGGGCTATTGTCTAGAGTAATGTTCAGAGTATCATGCTCTTTTTTTTAATAAGTAAAATAATTCATTAAAAGCGCATAGGGCACAACACAAGTAGACAAAAAGTGTGCAAGAGAAAGACAGCCAGCAACCCAAGAAAGAGAAAATAGAGTACAAAAATCTACAAAGTAGAGATATTTCATTGAGAATGCACAAAAGGGTGCAAACGTAGTACATGGGAAACATAGAAGAGAATCCCCTAATCAATAGAAAAAGAAGAACAGAGGTTCAAAAAGCTAGAAAAACTAGAAAAAAGCAAACTATTATGAGCTGCTATCTATCTCTAAAGGGAACTGAATATAATCATTTTCATATAAAACTAGGACCAACTAATTCCTTCTAAGACTTAAGTAATGATCTTTACAACTTACAAATTATGAGATGAATGTCTTCATCTTGCGACTCAAGAACAGTGTAAAGACAAAAATTAGTTATTTTCCTCAAAACTCTTTCTCAATAAGCATAACTTCAAAAAAAAAAAAAACAAAAACAAAACAAAACTTTCTCCAACAATCTAACAGATCCCTTATAATTTCTTCTCTCCACCATATATTTTCTGATAACTCAAATAAGATTTAATAAATAAAGCATAATATATTACGAAAAAAGAAAAAGAAAAAAAGAAGACATCACATAGACATGAATTAAGTGAACAAGGAAAGATATGTTTGAAAGAACAATATTTTATTTATCACAGGTTACCAAATTTGAAACTTCAAATCTGAGAAAAACTAAGAACTCAAGAAGCATCAAACCCAACCAACTAAAAGGATAGTTCAACAAACTCACCTTAGAACTTTCACTCTTCGATGATAGAGAAGATCTTTCCATGACATGACATAATCTAAGTTCATTAAGGGCATTCAAGAAAATTTGAATCGATTTGATCAGCTTATTGGACTCTGTGAATATATTTTCGTGCACCTGCATGTGAGACAGAGTTAACAAAGCAACTTTGTTTGGACAACAACACAAAAGATAAAGCAGACCGGAACACCACACATGCATGACTAACCATAAGATTAAGCTAATAATATAATTCACTCATACTTGTTTGTTATTGAAATGCAATATTGGACTAATTTAGTATATTTTGAATTTATTTTATAAGTAATTCAACTCTATTAAAAGCACAGAGGAGTGCAACCCTAGTACATAGGAAATATACAAGAGACCCCTAATGTATAGAGAAAGAAAAACAAACTTCAAAAACTCTAAAAAATTAGAAACGGGCAAGGTATTGAATGCTACTATTTGTGTAAAGAGACAGGAACATCTTTTTCAGCTCTAACATCTCGTTCTCACGATCTTAAAAGTTCATTGCCTTCTGCTCACTCCATATACACCACATTAACCACAAGGGAGCCAACCTCCACACTTCCAAAGCAGCAAGATGTCTCAATTGCCTTCTCAAACTCACCAACAACTCTCTCACCCTACGAAGCATAACCCATGAAACACTAAACAACTGGAAAAGTGAACTCCATAGTTCTCTTGCAACCTACAATGAAGGAAGAGGTGATCAATAGATTCCCTACTTTTCTTACACATACAACACCAATCTACCACATAACATTCCTCTTTTGTAAATTATTCAAAGTCAAGATTTTCCCTAAAGCGGCGGTCCACACTAAGAACACCACTATCGATGGAACCTTAACTTTCCAAATACTCTTCCAAGGGAAAGGGAACTTACCGAAGTAGATCACACATGATAGTAAGACTTCAATTCAAAAAATTTCATTTTAGAAGGAATTCAACAAATTTTATCCTTGCCTCCTTATTGTACTCTTTGAGAATACAACTCAAAGAAAGCAGAGATAACTACCACCTCCCAATCATGCACAAGTCTTGTAAAGAAAATATTCCAATAAATATTTCCATTCCGGAACCACATATGAACTGCTACCCACACATCCTTACAACGTGCAACACATTATAATTCACTATAATTCTGGATAAGAAAACTTCAAAGGCTGCTCCCCACACCATAAATCATACCAAAACTGCACAATAAATCCATCTCCCACCTCATACCTAACAAAGTAAGAAAAACTTTCCCACCCCTTCTTAATACATTTCCACACTCCCACACTATAAGGCCTCGGAACCTCCTTGGAACACCAACCTCCCCTCAAGCTAACATATAGTGTCCACCACTGATCTCCACAAAGCCTTCCTCTCAGTAGCATACTTCCACAACCGCTTACCCAAAAGGGCCCAATTAAACTGAGTTAGATTTTTCACCCCTAAACCCCTTGAAGGTTAGGAGTACAAATCTTCGACCACTTTGCTAAATGAAATTTAAACTTATCCCCAATACCCCCCAAAGAAAATTCCTCTAAGGCTTTTCCATTCTATAAGCCACTCGTATCGGAATAGGAATAATATGTTGGTAAATTAGAAAGAGTGCTTTTTATCAAAGTCAACATCTCCCTTAGATAGATAAAGCCTCTTCCAACCCACTAACCGATGTTCCATCTTCTCAATAATGTCATTCTAAATGGTAGAAGCCTTGTAAGAAGCTCCCAAAAGAAGACCCAACTACTTCATCGGCAACAAAGCCACTCTACACCCAACTATCTCCTTGGAGAAATTTATCTTCAACCTTGACACCACTTCAAAGCATAAGAATACACACCGCAGGTTACGAAGTTTGCAAACAATAAATGTGACACTATTATCTCCTCATGATTTTTCGATCCCATCAAAAATTCCCAGAAGAGTCGGTTGTCCATAGTAGCAAGCATCATCCTACTCAAAGCCTCCATAACAACCACAAATAGAAAAGGAGATAATGAATCCCCTTGTCTTAATCACACAAGCTACTTAAGACACCAGATGAAGATCTATTAATAACAATGCAAAACCGCATCGTAGTCATGCAATGTTATATCCAAACTCGCCATCTCTCCCCAAAGCCACACCTCTTCAACAAGTATAACAGAAACTCCCATTTAATATGATCATAGGCCTTCTCCAAATCCAAATTACACAATACTCCTGGTTTCTCAGGTTGAATATGACAATCTAGACATCCATTCCCTGCCAAAACAGAATCCAGAATTTGTCTACCTCTGAGAAACGCATTCATAGAACTTGAGAAATCTTCCCAATATTGATTTCAATCTGTTTGCCACGACCTTAGAAATAATTTTAGGGTAAATGTATCATGAATCCCTGAGTCAAGGAGCGATTTGAAACTATTCTCTCACTTTTAAAAAATTAACTTTAACTGCTTGATTTGTAGGACCCACATAGGTGCAGGTGAGAGTCCTAGAGATCCAATGGTTACTTTTCAAAAAGAGAGGATGGGAGAAGGATGAGAGAATACTAAATAGCATTTCTCGATATTAAATTGACTAGGAACTCACTCAGCAATTAAAAAAAAAGTTATCAAAAGAGAGAGAAATAAAGAAAAGGTTATTGGTTTAAGTTTTATAGTTCTTTCAGCTTACCGTCCTTGAGCTATTGCACCCCCCACACACACCCCCACCCCCTAAAAAAAAAAAGATTGACAATGACACAAATAATTATCTAAATATTCTATTGACTTCAAGAGTCAAATTGGAACAAATATATATATATATAAAATTGGAACTGACCAAATAACTTAAGAATACAACCTGCACTGAGATAATTTTATGAAGATCCACATCCATATCTTTCCTGCCAGCCAGATTGACAATAACACTTGGCAACAGAAGCTCAGCAACTTCAGCTTTCAGCAACACTATATCTTGACATAATCTGCAAACCAGATGTGAACCTAATTAATCGAGGATGTTAGGCAACCATGAAGAAACAAAAAACAAAAACACAACTTGATTTAGGAATCCACAGGTTGTTTCTTTGAAGTATAAATACAATACCTTAGAATTACATCGCTGCAATAGCCAATAAGCGTGTACACAGTGGACAAATCCACATGTCAAAAGCTTTACCATGTGTCACCCATACAGTAGATTTCTCCAACGAATATGCTTCAGCTGATAATATAAGCAGTCATATTGATGCATATTCAAAGGACTAATCATAGAACAAAAAGTATAAAACCCAAGCAAAAACAAAAGGGAGGTTTATACCCCAGAGAATAAAGTGACATACCAGAGCAACAAAAGCCGAATACATGATGCATAAATACAATTCCAAATTGGCAATCCTGATGATCACTTGTCAACTAATACACTCCAATTTCCATCATTCATTTTCACTTTGTTATCACCAGATGAGCCCCATGCTTACTCAACAATTTGTCAGAAGTACTTCAAGGCCAGTTCTATGACAATGTATAAATGTGTTTGTGGGTGGGTGGGTGGAAATATATAACTAATGCACATTTAAACCCCATCAATTCAAGGAAATGATAAAGGATCATAAAACAAGAAAATACCAGATTTAGTCATCTCAATAGAGAGAACAGAACAAAGAATCAAACTAGATTATAAAGAATATGGACAAAAAGAAGGGTAGAAAGAGAAGAAAACTTAAAACTCAATAAGGAAAAAAGCTTCCAACTTTACATGCCAAACATCGCATGACCAAAATAAATAAGCTACAAAAATTAGCATCCATGTACCTTTGAACTTCCTTTCCAGATCCAAAAGGAACTTTTCCACTAGCTCAATATTAATACCCTTGGAATGAACCTACAAGATGAATATTTAGTTAGGGACAGTAAAGAAGACAACACCAAAAAAGAGTTACTTAAAATGTTGACCATTTAGTTAAGGACAATATAATGGAATTACAACTGTAAAATAGCGCGCAAAAAGAAAGCAGAAAACCATGTTAAATCTATCTTCCAAGGGCATTAATATTGAGCTGACATTCTGAACTGTAGTATTTCTTCCCCACCATTGTAGTATTTGGGTCTCCCTCTGGGTGCTCATTTCAAGTCAAAAGCTATTTGGGATGGGGTAGTGGAGAAGATGGAAAAAAAGATTGGCAAGTTGGAAAAAGATCTATTTATCTCAAGGTGGCCGTCTAACTCTTATCAAGAGCACGCTTGCCAGCTTACCTATGTATATCTTGTCCCTTTCCCCTTACCAGCCAGTATGGCTAGAAGATTGCTCATATTCAAAGGGATTTTCGTTGGGATGGTGTTGATGGAGAGCATAAGCTCCATCTAGTGAAATGGAAGTCTGTTTGCTCCCCAGTTCGTAGAGGAGGGTTGGGTGTGAAAAACCTCTTGCTGATTAATAAAGCTTTATTGGGTTAAATGGCTTTGGAGATTTGCTCAACAAGAAAATTCTTTATGGAGATAGGTGATTGTGGAGAAGTATGGGATCTAGAGAGGGGGTTGGTGTTTTAAGGTAACTTGAGTGCTAAAAGGAGTGGGTCCATGGAGGAATGTTAGAAATGGCTAGGGGCGTTTCTCGAACTTGGTCTCCTACACAATAGGGGGCGGACCTTGCCTTCGTTTCTAGCAGGATGTGTGGTGCGAAAAAGCGACTCTTAAGCCCCTATTCCTAGAACTCTATTCTATAGCTTGGGACATAGAGACCTTAGTGTCAGATTACATGGACTCTTCCGGAACTTATGTCCATTAGAACCCAAATTTTCTTGGGGCGGTCAAGGATTGGGAGCTTGAGTCCTTTGTTGCAATCTTCAATCTAGTATAAACATCAAAAACTCACCCAAGAGAGATATACGCATCAAAAGCCCATTCAACTATTGGAGGTCCCTACTATCTATCCACTTTTTGTGATTTTAGATATGACTTGTTTTATACATCTTGAGTTCAGCATCCAAAGTAGAATCCAGATATCAAAAACATCACATTCAAACAGCAAGCAACATCTCCCTCCTTTTTTTTTTTGTCTGTGGCTAAACGACCTGTTGTTTCACCCGTTGTTGAACAACTTGCCATTTTGCTCAGTGATATACAACATGTCATTTTGGACCATTCCAAATGATCAGTTGTTTGCCATCAACACCGGACCAACTTGTTTTTGTCCCCGGTCAGAATCTCCATGTGCAGCCGCATGAGATCGTGCTGCCGCCATTGAAAAACTATATCCTTAAAATAACACCTAGAAACAACCGTAAAACCCCAAAAAGACTACCTTTATCAATTAAATTCAACAAAACAAACTAAATCTCACTTCTAATCCACGGATCTCCTCCACTATTCGTAGGTTGCACTTGACAAAACACCCCAAAAGAAACAAAACTAAAACGATCATAAACGGACCAGAGAGCCATTAATGAGGTGCATTGCAAGCTAACCAAAGAACGGGGACATTTGCTCTATGCGGACATAAGCATCTGTATAGCTTACGTCAACAACTGTATGACACTGTGTTTCCCTGTATTTTTCTGAATTGTTGCTAAGATTCGATTCGCTCTAATACCAAATTAAAATAGTATATCAAGTGTTGGAAGTCCCACATTGCTTGGACATTAAGGAGATGGACCATTTATAAGGTGAGGGGAAACCTCAACTCTTGAGCTAGCTTTTGGGTTGAATTAGGCCCAAGACCCATTTCTAATATCAAGAAACGAGTGAAAAATAAGACTAAAGAAAAGTGTCTGAAAAGAGAGCACACCAGAAATTTAGAGTTCTCGTGCTTATGTATTATTTACACTGGCCACACATAGTACGTGTACATAAATGCCCTCCAGTATTACAATAATAAAAATAACTCTTAACCACCGAAATTCACTCCCCAAAAATAACTTTGAATCATCATTCATGTCGAAATTCCGTTATAAACCAATGAAAAGCAGTGATGCTGAGGAAGCTGATATTGATGCCAGCAATAAATGCAACAGGATACCCTACCACAATAAGACTTCATGCATCAAGACCAAAACAAGAATCTTTCACCCATATTGCCAAAAAAATCTTATAGAATTTTATAAATTTAAAATTGATATTAAAAAGTAGATATAATAAATAGAAGAATGCTTGCCTCAATAAGAGACCTCTCATAAGAATCAAATGACGTTAAAGCTCTTTGACCACTTTCAGTTGAAAGTATTCCCTGGTTGATGGGGTGAAACAAATCATAAAAACATAAGTAATACACTACAGAACCAGAAGATAACTTAACAGGAACTAAGTCAATCTTGCAAAGTAAAACACCTTTACATGAAGTTTCCTTAGTGACTAAATAAGATCATCCACAAGAAAGGCACAAATGCACAGATATCCTTTTTCAAACAAGGATTTGAACATGCAGGTCCTAAAAATAGCTTTCCTACATGTACACTCAACTGACATGAACATAAATAAAGTCTAGAAATGAATGAAAATAACATGTCATTTGCCTCAAATTCCAGGAAATAATGCAATCATTATAATGGCACCCAACATAACTTTAAGGACTACCCAGTAGTAGATTACTTTGCCAATATCTTATATCTTTATATAAAAGCATCTAGCCATCTAGGTAATCATTTCAACTAAGAGCACCAACCCAATCTTTTACATATATACTATCCTCGTATTGTCATTTTTTTTTACAAGTTCACCGGGTTTAAAAAATGTACTTTCTAATTTTTCTCATATCTATTCTAAATTTTCGAACAATAACAATATAACTGAAAAGCCATATCATTTAGACTCAATATAGTTTTTAATCCTAAATTCATATCCTTGACAAGGATTTCATCATTTTTATCAAAAAAACTCCTCTCCTCTACCTTATTCCCATCCTCCTAAGAGCACTAGCAGCAGACTTCCTATAGCACATTCCCTTTCCTATGTTTAGAAAAAATCTAAAAAAAAACCCACAAAAAATCACCCACATCAGAAGCCCTAAATATAACCAACATTAAATGGCATCTACAATGTTTCCCAATGCATTGGGAAACACTGTAGATGCCCAATGCATTATTAAATTATAAAAAACTGATTCTCCCTCCTCTCTCCTTCACATGTCCCAACAATTCTCTCTCCTCTCTCATTGATTGCAATGATAAAAAGAAATAGTATTTAATTCATATAGAGAAAAATAAGGGAATCTATTGTGAAGTGTTTTTGTATAGGGAATCAAAAAGTAATTATATTCCCTAAATTGAGGAAAAATGGTTGGAAGCTGCTGCTAGTGCTCTAAGATCTCTAACACTTTCCATTAACCAAGCCCTAGCTTTCATTTCCCTCAATCAGCATTCATCAATTATTACTCTAGTCAGCATAGGAAGGCTCTCAGTTAAACCTTCCAATGAGTTTTTTTGTTGACAATTTCATTTGGTTTAACTTTTACAATGGAATTCAAAATCTATTCGGTCTAACTTTTACAATGTTTTAAGGGTTAAATACACTTAAACCCCCTAAACTATCAACCATCTTCAAAAAAGACCCATGAACTGACAAGTGTGACACTTAGATACATCAAACTGTCATTTCGTGGCAAAAATGTCACTTTATTAGGGTTCACTTCACTTAGGACTCCTGAACTGCCACGTGTTTTGAGAAGATCCTCAAAATTTTAAAAAATCTCAATTTCAACCCCTCTGAACTTTCAATTTGATGCAATTGACCCCCTTTCGTCAATTTTTGACGTTAAATCCTAACGGAAACCACTATAAAGATCAAATTACCCATCAAATTTTTTAAAATTTTAATTTGAAATTAAGGGTAAATTTGAAATTTTTTAAAAATATAAGGGGTATAAAGGTCATTTTATCACTGTTAACGTCCATAAATTGACGAAAGGGGTACATTGCATCAAATTGAAAGTTCAGGGGGTGAAATTGAGAGTTTTTGAAATTTTGGAAGTCTTCTCAAAACGAGTAGTAGTTCAGGGTCTTAAGTAATGTTTCCCCAAATTATTAAGTAGTAAAAAAAGACAAAATGTTAAAACCCCCCTTTCCATGGGTGGTTTCGGCCACCCAAATGGAAAAGGGGGGAGGGGGGAGGTGGTCGCGAGCCACCCCTTCCTCAATGTTGGGTGGCTGAACCACACTATTGTGTTACCCTTTTTAAGAAAATAGGGGTGTTATAGGAAGAGAGACAGAAAAGTCCACTTTTGCATCCAACCAAACTTACGAGGCTAACAAAGTGGCTTATTTGCCACAAAATGGTAGTTTGATGTATCCAAATGTCACACCTCTCAGTTTGTGGGACGTCTTTTGAAAATGGCTGATAGTTAAAGGAGCTTGTGTATTTAACCCATATTTTTATTATACAAACATTTTACAAGACAAGTATCACGCACATTGAAATCTAAGAAACCACAGCAAAATAAAACTATGTATTTCAGCCTCATAAGCTTCATCAAAGGGCAAAGCCATATGGACCTATATTCACTCACCCGAAGAGCTTGTGAAGTCATATCAACTATTTTAACAGAATCATCCATCAGGTACTTCTTCAGAAGTCTCAAAATTGCAATCAAAAGCTCTTCAGATATGCCGGTAACAATGTAGAAGTTGATTGCTGTAGCACTATCATGATTAATAGGCTGGCAAACATGAATGTGACCAGAGTCTCCAGGCAAATGGAAAACAACACAATGTGGGTCCCCAATACCAACCTGCAGTCACATTCAAAAGTGAAAATGTTGCAGGCCAAATCATATTAAACCTAAATATGAAGTGAAACAATCCAGTAGTGATACCCTAGAAATGAAATCAGACACCAATGCTCTAAAACTATTGGCGTCATCTGAACCGCACATACGGACAAGTGTCCAGACTGCAGACACAATCTCATGGTCACCATGCCAATATCTATTTGCCACAAGATCTTCCGCATTCTTTCCACTCCAACAAGTTTCATCCATGAGTAACTTCTTGTGCAGTGCTTGGAGACTGAAAGGATATACCATGTATATAAAGCATATCAGCACACACTTACAACCCATGTTAGATCACAAGTTTTCAATTAACAAAACTAGAACATTGCAAACTTAACCATTAAAATGGTAAGCGATTTAAAAACAAACCTACTTTCTATTAATTTATTAAAATTTGATGTTTTGCAATTCTAGTCTTTTTGTTTTTACCATTTGATGCAACATCAGTCGATAAGCTCAAATTTGATGAACTTCATTTAAGTACAGACAAGAATGGCAGATAAAAAAAATCACCTCCACAAAAGTAACCTTGGTGGAAGGTAGGAAGATCTCTTCACAAACTGAAAATGGACCCAGTACAAGGGAAAAACATGAAAATGAGATGTGAAGAATATTTAAATTGCTCTAACACTGATGCAAACCTTCTAAAAGTTGAAAACACTCTACCTTTAACAAGTGGTCTCTTGGAGAGTACGCTCGGCACAATTCCTGATGGAATTTTCGTAGTTCATCGAAGATATCTATTTCAGGGAAGGGTTCCAATTCCTGCCATTAAGAAATTGACAATTCATAGCAACATCTCCACCGAATCGAGTTTAAGCCTTAATTTGAAATAAATCTATTTCTAAGGATTCAGAAAAACCTACTCTGATGTAATCATAAAGAGATGGATCAGAATCCATAGTTAGTTGGAGTAACAAAGACAAAACTTGAGAGGATCTAGTGCCAGAATGTTCTCCATTAGCTTCAAATGGAATGCAACAAGCCACCAACTTTGACACCAAAAACTGCAATGATACAAAATCAGAAGAGAGCAGAGAATGTTGAGGGAGAAGGAGCTAAACACATGAGGATTTACGATTAACACATGACACATACCTGAAGCTGCTCGCCCAGAACGCTGATAATTTCTTTGGATGGGTTACTTTTAAAAATCCTCAGCAATGCGGAGATGATACGACAGCATTGCTCTTGTAAAGCATGACAACCAATGAATTGCCCAATCAAGTTGAAAAGATAACTGCACAAATTAAACATTAGACAATCTCAAAGACAAATCATACAACTGCAAAGTCACATAACTCTAAAAAATTAGTCTTGTATAACATGAAAGCTAATCGTCCAATCTGCAATAATACCGCAAAAACTCGCAGCATCAAGCTAAAAATTTAATATCCATCAACTATAAAAATTTGGTGAAGCACCCTAGACCGAGAAACCCCTGCATGCGGAAGAGGATAAAGCAAACCAGCAAACAGCCACCATTAAAAATACATTAAGAATGTCCAGCAAAGGATTATCTTTTTGACCTTTTCTAATCGGTGCAAAGAAGACAAACCCAGAAGAAGGTTGTTCCCACTTTCTCAATATTCTTTTATTTTTTTTTCATAGATAATCAAGCATTTATGAAAAAAGTGCCCCTAAGTACAAAGGTTGTATACACCTACTACCCTTACCCTTCCGGGGGTGATCCTTTTCTAAGGACCCCCCCAAAAATAATAATAATAATAATAATAATAATAATAAAATCATAATAAATAAAAAGAGGCACATTAAATGTAAGATGACACTTGTGAGAAAACAGAATTGTTCTTTAATGAAACTTGGAGAGACAAACTTCTTCAAATAAGGAAAAATACATAAGGGAGAAAGACAAAGTAATTAGAAACAAAAGAAAGAAGAGCATAATGAGGATAACAAAAGAGGCCACGGATATGACTTCCAAACATCTTGATGGCATAGCAATTACAATAACACCTTTAGAAGCCTAAAGATAAAGCTACAAGCCACACAACATCTATGAAGAGTTTTCAAAAGGGAAATTTAAATGTAAGGGGCCTCAAACAACATTTCCTCCCCTCCACCTCCACCACCTTTTAATAGACTAAAATCCATACAAATTAAACAAATGTCTCAGTAATACACACAATGACTAAAACATAAGGATTCTCAATATAACTCACTTTGAAGTGCTTGAAACAGCAGCTCTGTGCCCAAGAATGTTTATAAGCACCTCAACTCCAGCCAACCGATGACATTTATGCCTATGATGAACTGCTGCTGCTATTTTATAGTGCATTTCTACTATAAACTGCATGACCGAAATAGTAGTTCATTTCACAAAATGCAAAGGAAATGTTAACGGCTGAAGAAGAGATCTGGAGTTTGAAAGGGAAATTTGAAAGATCAAGAAACAGAAAAACATATTATATGAAATTTTAACATCACCATGAAGACTCTATCAGGACGAAAAATGTTAATCTTGTCAATAACACAAGCTGCTCTAGGATGGTCCTCCCTGCACAAATCCAGCAAGAAAAACTATGAACATAAACTCCAGAAAGGGACAGATAAATCAAAGAGTGGTGAGATAGAGGAAATGCACATTTCCAAAAAACCATCAACAACTGTTTGAATTGCATGTGCAATTGTATCCCTGGAAAAGAAAGGGACTGGAGGATCTGATGCACAAGAGGCAAGAGACAGAATGTGGCTGACAATAGATACCTACAAATACAAAGAAGCATGAAGAGATATTATGAGTAAAGACTCCTCAAAAAAGTTCACTTAATTCTGACAGAAATACTATGAATCAGACCTAAATGTTAATCAACTTTGCAATAAATTGACTTGATACTTGCATTGGGTCATGCCTTGCAGGCTGACAATTCGATTTTTATTCGGTTTGGATTGCATTGGGTCATGCCTTGCAGGGTGAGGGACTTGTTCGATAGTTGGTGGTCGGGAGGACGATCCCGAAGCGCGGTTGTGTGGAAGATGATCCCTCTGTGTCTTATGTGGTGTATATGGAATGAAAGAAATGCTAGATGTTTTGAAAATTTCACTAGGACTATAGAGGAATTGACCCATTTTTTCTTATTTACTCTTTACTTTTGGACGACCGTTTGGCTATCTCCATTAGTGATTAGTTTTTCTGATTTTCTTTTTCATTTCTCTCCCTCTTAGGCGCTCTCTATTTATACCTCCCGTGTATGTGGGTTGCGCCCCTTTGCGCTTTTGATATATATTACATTTACTTATCAAAAAAAAAAAAAACAGAACAAACCAGGCCATGCATAATGAAACTCACATAGAAAGATGCACTCAGAAATTTGTGTAACACTAAAATTGACTTGATACTTGCACATAGCACTCACTCTAAATAATCACAAGGCTTCCTTCTAGCAATTTCATTATCATTAATTATGTGCAAAGGAACTCAACCCTAGTACACGGGGAATATACAAGAGAACCCTTAATCAGAAGAAACAGAAGAACAAAAATTCAAGAAATCTGCAGAACTTGAAACAAGCAAATTATGATGTGCAGATACCCAAGTATATAAAGTGTTGAACACAATCTTCTGCAACTCTGTCACCGAAGTCTCTACATATTCAAATCACTAAGCCTTCTTCTCGCACCAAAGACACTACAATAAACACAATGGAGCCAACCTCCATACTTCCATAACTGTACCACGCCCAACTCGACCTCCCCAACTGACCAACAAAACAATCACCCATCTAGGCATAACCCACTCTACACCAAACAAATTAAGAATGGAACTCCATAATTCTATTGCCACTTCACAATGAATCAGTAAGTGATCGATAGACTCCCCACTCTTCTTACACATAATTTCTTAGATTGAAAACATTATTCCTTCTAACGTATCAGTAAATTAGATTAGTCGGTCATTAAGTTATCAAAAAAAAAATTAGATTAGTCGGTCATTATTTGAAGAGCCATGTCATCAATCTTAAACTCCCAGATAATCAAAAAACTACAGAAACCAAAAAGAAAAAGGAGATGAAAGGTATGACCAAACCATTTGTTTCTTTATCAGTTTGTCTCGTTCATTCTCAGATATCTCAGCAAGATGCAAAATCGAACTCTGAAGCACAACTGCTCCCTTTTCCCACCCGGATCTCTTACTGCAATGCAATGCCATACAGACAGCAAAGATTGGCACAAATTGATTTTTAACCAGAACTGCCAACGGTTGACAAGCAACCTGTTATCAAATAACCGTCAGATAAAATGACAAATATACAAGACCAAAATGTTTATACGAAAGATACAAGAACCAAAGACAAGCACAATCGACATGCAATATCAGTTCCATGTTCAAAAGGGAAATGTGCACAATACATTCGCCATTACTATTTAACAATGACATGGCAGAAACTCAAAAATATTCAGCAAAAAAAACTTGATATCCAGTTGATGCTAGAGATTTCTGTCCACTCATTACAAAAGAGAGTAGATAAGCCAATACCTTAGAAAGCCAGCTTAGGTTGGAGCTATCTCCATGCAGAACCAGAGCTGGAAAAAGCCAATGGGAACAATATTGCAAGAAATAGCTAGGATCGGCATCTGAGACAAAAAGTTGACGTATCTGCAAAGAACGGTTGGGATGCGGTCAGATGGAACACATATGGATGTATTACCCCAAACCAAGAAAAAAAATTGAATTACCATTAGGCAACATTATATAGGTAACATGGGAATTTCAATATAGGTTGGAGTTGAACTACCAGTAATGCATGCAAATATGTGAACCAAAAATACACAAGCAATAAATATCTACAGCATCAATTTTGTTTGCAATCTTAATATGACACAATAACTCATTAGCGTCCAAATAAAATGTTAATTTAGGCTAACACATTTGTAGATAAAGTCTAAAACTGCATTTTCTTTTTATTACTACACATTATCTCGCATCAAAAGGTATCAGCTCCAAGGAAACCGCCAAAATAACTCAAATAGATTACAATCCAGTAATTATCTAAAAATGGTACCAAAGAATTGAGATAGTAAATTCAATGGAACACCCACAACTCCAAATATTTGACAATATAAATTCCCTCTTTATTTGATGCCTCTTCCTAATGGTTTTGATTGAGAACACCTACACCAAAAGATGGAAGCTATCCATTTAAAAAAAAAAAAAAAAAAAACAATTACATAAGGCTATATTACAATGTGATGGTGGGGTTAGAATGCAACTTTTTTTTTCAATAAGTAATCGAAATATCATTAAAAGTGAAAGGCGCTACCTGGGTACACAGGAAGTAGACAAAAGAAGCACCTAGCTGGTGGGGTCAGAATGTGATTTTTTTTATATATAAAAAAAAAAAGGTAAATGAACTATCATTAAAAGTAAAAGGCGCAACCCAGGTACATAGGAAATATACAAAAGAAACACTTAGCTAGCATGAGGAAAAATAAAATAAAAATCATGAAAGCTGAGCACAAAAGAAGCTAAAAATGCAGCTGTTCAAAAATGAAGAGTATTAAAAATAAGGCCTTAAGCTCCGTAGACGTCCTCTCATGGTCTTGAAACTTCTATCATTATGTTCTTTCCAGAGACACCACAAGAGACAAGAATGCACCATCTTCCACACAACAACACTCTTAAGTGCATCAGTCCACCAACAAGCATACAATCAACAAGTCTTCTAGGCATAACCCAAGAAAACCCGAAACGACTGAAAAATACACTCCATAATGCACAAGCTACCTCACAATAAAGAAGAAGAGGATCCACGGACTCCCATCTCTCTATCACATACAACACCTATCAACCACAACGATATGCCTCTTCCTAAGATTATCCATGATTGATCTTTCCTAGGGCTGCCAACCAAGCAAAAAGGCTACTCTCAAAGGAACCTTGGTCCGCCAAATAAACAAGGACATTGTAAAAGGAACTAACAACGAACCCTTTTTTGGAGGGGATCCAACATAGTTTGTCTTCACCTTCCCTTCTTACTCTAAGTGAGTACAACAAATTGAAAAACGAAGCAAAGACATCCACCTTCCAATCATGAGCTGCTCTAACAAAGCTTACATTCCACTAATTGGTGATGATAGCTTAAAAGTGTCTATTTTCTCTATTAAAATAAGCTTTATCATACTTTATTTTATACCAATTCTTGCATTTTATATTTAATTGTGGAATAATGTTTAATTATTAAATGTGAGCTTAAAATGATATTATAATGCAAGTTATTGGCTTTTGTAGGAAAAAAACACAAAATAAAAAAATAAAAATAAAAATAAAAAATAGAAAAGAAAAGCCAAGCCAAGCAAAATTACCAAATGAAGAAGTCAAGCACGTGGGGCCAATTAAGAAAGAAACGAAGGAAAACCAAATAAGAAAAGAAGAAAAGGCGGTGAAGCTTGACAAATCAGGAAATAAAAAATAAAAAATAAAAAAAGGAAAACCTTCTCCCTAAAGAAATCTACGCCAATTCTTCACTATATATAGAACAACAATTCCCACGATTAAGGGGGAGCCAGAGCGCCCGGGCTGGGAGAAGAGGCCACATGGCAGAAAAGAAAGAGAGAAGAGAGAGACAGAGGGCTTCATGCATAGGATTTATTCCTAATATTCAAGTTCTTTCTTTTTATTTATGTATTGTTAAGTATTTTAATATCATGAGTAGCTAAATCTCTAGCCCTTTAATATTATGAGTAGCTAAATCTCTAGCTAGGGCTAGGGGTGAAGCCTAGTATTTTTATTATGTGTTCTTCATAGATTAATGACTGAATTTTGCGGATGCTTTTGAATTTCATGTGACAAATTTATTTTGACTCATTATGATTTTTGTTTATATCAAATGCTTACTTTGTTTGATTTGTTATGATTCAAAAATATATTGAGTGCTTAATTTATTGTTACATTGTTATTAAAAATCAAATTCTCAACAAATCCATGTTCAATCTATTTTATATTTGATTGATGCTTAATTCTTTTATCTTCCGATTACGAGATTGATTTTCTACCTAGTTGAGTAAAAACTATGTCTCAAGAATACATAATATAATGCTAGGTGGATCCCTAAAACCTTAGTGTTTTTCCCATTAATTTTATCAAATCTCACTTTTCTTAATTTAGTTTAGGTAATTTAATTTTTTATCTTAATAGTTTACTGCTTCATTTATTCTATTTAGTTTAATTGCATTGTTTAATTTTATCTTTATTTCTCAACCACCATTTTTATTGAACTAGATTAGAATTTATTTAGTTAAGATTTAGTTAGTTTTCCTACAATTATACAAGTCTATGTGGGTTCGACCTTGTACTTGCATCCCTATATTTCAAAACAATTTGTGCACTTGCAAGTACATTTAAAATCTCACAACAAGTGCGAGTTCGAATCCACAAGGACTTGTATAATTGTAAGAAAACTAACTAAATCTTAGCTAAATAAATCCTAATCTAGTTCAACAAAAATGGTGGTTGCAAAATAAAGATAAAATTAAACAATGCAATTAAACTAAACAGAATAAATGACGCAGTAAATTATTAAGATAAAAATAACCAATACAAACTAAAAATTAAATTAACTAAACTAAATTAAGAAAAGTGAGATTTGATAAAATTAATGGGAAAAACACTAAGGTTTTGGGGATCCACCTAGCATTATATTACGTATTCTTGATACATATTGTTTTACTCAACTAGGTAGAAAATCAATTCTCCCAATTGGAAGATAAAAGAATTAAGCATCAATCAAATATAAAATAGACTAAACATGGATTTGTTGAGAATTTGATTTTTAATAACAATGTGACAATAAATTAAACACTTAATATATTTTCGAATCATAACAAATCAAGCAAAGTAAGCATTTGATATAAAATAAATAAATAAAATCATAATGAGTCAAAAATAAACATGCCAAATGAAATTGTTCTCAAATTAAAAAGCATCCCCAAAATTCAGTCATTAATCTATGAAGAACAACAACAGTCTCAATTGGAACCACCATAAAGCTCCAAGTGAGCCACTACAGAAGCATCCTTAGCTCAAGCAATACCATATAAAATCTCGAAAAACTTCCATTAGGGCCTTCTCTCCATACCACATATCAATACGTATAAATAGGACTTAAAACATTGAAGGGATGGAGCAAGTCAGGGTTGCACAAAATTGGGCACAAAATTAATGGTTTACAATACATTCTAAAAACTTAACAGTCATGCTTCCCATCAGGCATAATTTTCAATGTATCCACGTCTTTTGCATTAGAAACCATTTGTTTAATGGGTTGACTTATTTGACTTGGCATATCCATTCTCACCCCATTCTATCTATTTGTCTCTTGTTTTGCTAGTCTAAATCTCTACCTCTCCCATTCCTCGTCTTTCCCAAAAGAAAAACCCTAGTCCCAAGCTTTCGGTCAATGCCACTTAAGTAACAAGGTAACTTCTGAACCCCTTCGTTGACTTTCAACTAATCACTTCCTTCATCTCATTTCCTAAGCATGAAGTTTGTTTATGATTTTCAATTCCTAAAATCTTGGGCATGTATGTCACATTTTATCCAAGAATCCCATCGTATGCTAACAGGTTCATCCATTGTGTTGCTGTATGGCAGCATATTATCTGGTTTATTTGCATGCTCCTCACTTTACGTTGATAGATAAAAAGTTTTCAGGGATGCTCATTGATCAGATTGACACCATTGTTTGCCAAGTCATGGATCAAAAACAGAGCAGCAGTGTCCAGCCAGTTTGATTCGATCTGTATGCCACCCTACTTTGTATTGGAAATATTATGTAAACATAACACATAACAGTGAATCGCGGTTTACGCAAAGCTTATAAGATAAAATTGGGAGACAATTTAATATTTCATTCTTGATAGAGCAGACACTTTCTTAGTCTGATTTCTTAATTCATATCTTAAACTGTAGCAACATATTGGCCCCTAAATATTTGGTGATCACAGTGTTTATGACTGCTCCTTTTTCACCATGTTAGGCCGTATGTAACAGAAGTGTCAATTCCAGATGTTCTATTCTTTGGCTTGGTTGGAAAATACAAGCAGCGAAATCATAATATAAAAAATTATAATTTGAAAAGGAAAAAAAAAAAATTGCCACTAAGTCCATGAAGCTCACCAAATTTGTTTAAGCACAACATATGCCAATTATGTTGGCAAGATTCCCTACCTATGTTGGAGAAAAGTAAAATTGACATGTTGAGGGTTGTGCAAATTCACTAAGACAAGTTAAAAGGGTTCTTAGTGAAAGGGGGTGAAAAAAGAGCACATTACCTCCACTAGTGCAACTAAACTTACACCACAAGCAACCCAGTAGAAGATAATCGGTCCCATGAGTTCCTCCAAGTACTGCAAAAGAAAAAAGGAAATTCAAGAATAACAGAGAAGTACTTTAACGTTCAAGTGATTTAACTCATTAAGATGAATGCTCTCAAGAACCTTTTAAACAATAAACAGTCCAACCAGTTTCAAAAAAATTTCGTACTACCACAAGAAAAGCTAATTCTTACACTAAGATAAAGCATCAATTAAAGATGAGAATTATATTCATTACCTTCAACAGAGATGTATACTTGAGCTGTCTGGATAGATTATGAAGTACTGCATACACCAATTTCCTGAAGAAAAAAGACTATTAATATAAGAAACCAAGTGTAACTAAATGATAATGCAGAGCACTAAAATAGAACGTAATTTTGTACCTCTGACAAGGAACAATAGCAGCAACCACACATATCATAAATACAGCCTGCATGAGCCATCAAAAATCAAAAATAAGTACAGAGAGAGATCTATTTTAAAACATGCATGAATTTATAAGCTCAATAACAGGTTTGACATCAATGAGTAACTACTTAGTTCCTGCTGAACGCTGATTTAAGCAAGTTCCAAGTAATGATTTATGCACCAGGCCATGAAAAAGAATCAAATCAGTGAGAAAAAGCCCACTTACACAAAATATTTATATATGAATTTGCATAGAGAAGTTGTCTAACTGTCACTATAAGTCATGCTCACGAATCAAGTGAAATTATTAAGCAGAGATCTCGTAACCTTCATGATTGACACTTTTGAAAACAGGAAGCTAGGCTGTAATAACCCAAATAAGGTGCTAGCCACATATTCACTATTAAGGTAAAAAGATTAGTCAAGTTACAATTGGATCTCTCCATAATCACTAAGAAAGTTTAGTCTCACTTAGTAAGGAACTAATATGAGACTTAGCACTTATGACCCCCTTTATAATGCACCCACTCAATGTGGGCAATCCATCTTCACAATGTGGGGGACTAACCTTCTGAGATGTCACAATTTCCCCTCACAAATCCCTAACGTCCTCGTCAGTCGTCAGGGTCCATGTCATGCAGCGCGTTACCACATGTTTGTAACGCACCCGTCCAATGTGGGCAATCCATCTTCCCAATGTGGGACTAACTTTTTGGGGTGTCACATAGGCTTTCCCATAATGGACATCCTCACTATCATTGCATATTTGTTTTTTCATTTTGCATAAGTAGAATTTTAATTTGGATAGCTTAGTTCACATTCTAGTTATCGTGCATTTGATTTTTCTTTAATTGGACTCTTTGTCCCCTGCCTTGTATACCAAATGTGTTTACAAGAAAAAGGGAAAGCCAGCGATGACTTAGATTTATACATATACATATTGAAAAGAAAGTATATATACCTCCAACTCCACTTTCTCACTGTTCAAAGCAAGATGCATAAGAGTGATAATAACAGTTTCCATTGTGGGGCGAGGCTGAGGACCAGCAGCTAGGACCTCCCTTGCAGTAACAAGTTTTTCTTTTGATGTAAAAACCAATGCAACGCCAACATTGGAACTAGAAGAATATTAATAGATGTTAGTAATCGAAAATCACTTTTTGGTAATCTAAATAACAGTATCTCTTACCAAAATAACACTCATATTCGTGAAAGGATCATAGAAAAGCAATAATAAGGTTAAAATCACATGATAATGGATACAAACCATCACAAGAATAAGGATTCAGCAGTGCAAAATTCTATTTGATTTTGTGCCATCTCTGATGGTTCTACTCCCCAGAGAAAAGGGACAAATCTTTCTTCAGAATAAATCCTACCTATTCTTTTTTATCTCGTAAGTGCATAATGGGTCTTGAACCCATAAAATTATAACCATTTTTTTTGGAAAAATATCATCAACTTATTCATAGAGAAATGCTTAAGAAAATGGTGAAAGTAATAGTTGAATATTTGAATATCAAAATATCAGGAATAGTTGAATATCAGGAATGAATAGTTGATATTCAACTATTCCCTTGACGAGCCAAGCTCGAGTTGAGATTCTTGGCTCGTCACGAGCTCGAGTTCGAGCTCGAGCTCTAGAAAATATTACACGAGCCAAGCTCGAGCAAGTACTACTCGCTCAAGCTCAGCTTGTTAACAGCCCTACTAACATTCCTTGCAGAAGAAAATTTCAGTTCACTAAAATATCAGATCTTTAACAACATTCTAGAGATGGAGACATTACTTCTGTAGACAAAGATTTCCACTTGGTTCAAGAATTCATTAACAATTTTTACCAGTGGGATTGCCTCAAGAAAACAGAAGAAATTAAGAGGGAGATGAAAACGAGTCACATTCTGCTAATATAACCGCCCCACCTCTCCCAGGAATCAACATGATATAGTAAATTTTATAGAACATACCAAATATCGTGGAATAGCTCTTCATGACCCTCCCACGTTTGGAAAAGAACACCAATCCGTCTAGCAAGGAAGAATCTAACTCGATAATCAGGATCTCGGAGCAACAAAAGCAACCCTTCAATCATTGTCTTTAAAAAGACACGCCACAGTGACCATATAATGAAAGAATTGAAAGCAATAACAGAAATCAGTTCATGCAATTATTTGACGAAAAAATAAAAGAAGCAAAATGGTCCCACTTTGCCTAAACATCAAAGTCACGACCAAGTAGAAAATGACCAAAAAGAAAAATACCAACAAACTCCAAAGCAAGAGGGCAAGCAAGGTACCAAAGGTACTCATATCTAACCTTGTAAGACAAATACTAGCATAATTGTCAAATAATGCCTTTGCGCGTTTGATAATATACTTATTACTTATCAAAAAGAAGAAAAAAAAAGTCAAATAATGCAACTTAAACGCTCGTTAATTACATGTTCAACCAAACTCAATTAAAATGAACTCTTCTCAACAGGTCACCTGGAGAGCAAGATAGGGACACATGGTGGACACTAGTAGATACCTTTTGACTGCTTCTTTGCAACTTAAAACGGATTCCAGAATACTAGTCCTACACATGATGCTATTTTAGGTTTTGTTGAGCCAAATGCATCTTCTTTATTTTTCTTTGATTTCTATCTTTTTAGGGCTCTATTTTTAAGCCCCAAAGCTCACGATCTTAAGCTTTATTTGCCTAAATTCAGGAAGAAAAAAAAAATGAAGAAGCTGAGAAGGCCAGGATAGCAAATCTGCATAGTTTCAGGCAAAGATCCAACATTTTTACAATGCTCAAGATTGCTCTATGGCATGTCCATGACAATTCAGTCTGGTAACCATGTCTGTCTTTCATATTTGTCATTTAGGAAAGGAATATCAGTATTTGTGTCAAAATATAATCACCTGACCAATCTGAGGATGAAGTAAAACAAAATTGCATATGCAATCAATCAGCTTAACACGACCAAACCAGTCAAGAAGATCTAAGCCAGCAACTTTGTTCACCAAATCTCCAAGATGTGTCAATCTCTGGAAAACAAATTAATCGGTTACTCAATTGGAGCATAAGATGTACTCTACATTACAGTCACAAAACAAAGGCAATCCAGTAACATCTTATCATGGTGATAAGTCAAAAGTAAAACAAATTAAAGTATTTTATTTGATACATTTTATCCTCTCTCAGCATATTTCATTTATTATCTATTGTACACTTACTCAACTCAACTCAACTAACCCCAATCCCAACTAATTGGGTCAACCAAACAAATATTATTTAGTATTACTACACAATTAAAGTATCAAAATAAATTATCACATTATGTTTTTCATATGACAGAATACAAAATTCAACAAGAAACATCTGAAATACCTGTTCAGAATCCACCTCCTCCATCGATAAGCCTGCATATTTATCCTTTCTGACAGCGTCCAAGGATAATAGAGAAGCTAGCAACCCATGGATAGCAACAAAAATATTAACACAGTTGAGCTTAAGAGTTGCTTGCATTTTAATCATGTCATCAATTAAATTCACCTGCAAAATAAGGCCAGTATAGAAATGTGAATGATCAAAAAAGAATACATAAACCTCAAGCCAAAAGCTGCGTGTCATTATTTATATCTGTAATAGACTCCCAGATGGAATTTAGTGTCAATTATTCTCTACCAAGTCTGTAATCTTTGCAGAAGACGGCCAGTAGGGATGTCGACAGAGATTGTATAGAATTTTTTCACGCACCTGAATTAAAAGATAAAATAAATATACAAATAAAACATAAACGTAAAAATAAATAAATAAATAAAATAGAACCTCTAATACAACAATCCAAAAAATCATAGACAAATTTATGTGTGGAGCATACCTTCCTGTCGGATTCTTTTCCCATGAGTTCAAACAGGGTATCCCATGTAACAGCATGTAAAACTGAGAAAAAACATGAAATAACTGATATCATGCCCAACTTCCACTTCTCTGAAGAAAAGGATATGCCAGTGGCAATTTTCCCACCAACGGTCAAAATATCCACATCTCTTGAACCCTCATTCACATCCAAATCCAAATCCATAATCCTAGTTTTATTGCTATCAGATGGGAAAGAATTTTGTAGAGAAATATCAGATGTAGATAAGTCTTGCAAAATCATCTCAGAATGAAAGTTCCTTGCACATTCAGAATATTCTTTATATAGTTTTGCCAGTGCTTTTAAAAGCTTTTCCATGGATTGGACTACCGAACCATAAAGGAAAACATCCAGATCATTTTGATCTCTCCATTTCATGAATATTGGACAGCAAATGAAACTTCGTAAGGATGCAGCAAGAGAGTTTGTTCCACCAAAAATGGAGTCAGAGCCTAAGCAACCAAGAGATCCGAAATCATTGTGGTTTCCTTGAAAGACACTAAGAGCACAATCCAGCAACTCTAACAAGCAATTGCCCATCTCGGAGAGAAATGGTGAAACTTCTTCACTTTTCCTGACAAAAATTAACCTGTAAGCATACAAAACAGCAAAGAGGAAATAGAAGGGGCCTAAACCAGATACCAATGGTTGCAAAATATCAATGTCTAATGCTAAAATAAAAATGCTCTTCAAATGCACAATTGTACAACATGGCATAGTATAAACGTGTTAAAGCACAAGAAATGCTAAAATCAGTCCATCCAAATATAATATACGTTGCACATTGAAAATAATCACAGTTCAAATACAACTTGTACACGACTAAAAAAGTTTGTAGTCCATGTGAGCACAAGTCCGCTGAGTGATAGTAGAACCATGGATGCAGGAAAAAACACAACAATGAGACAGCTGCTGAGATTTTCAGATATTAAATTACTAAAGTAAGCTTGCAGGTACATCTGGTCCACGCACCACCTTGCAAAGCCTCTTATTGTATTTAATCAACCATTTCACTGGAAATGGTTCTTCAGTAGTTTTAGGATGAGAAGCACAAAACTTGTACATAAATTTTACTTCACCAACAAAAAGGGGAAGATAAACACCAAGTTGGTACAATCAGACTCACAGTAGAGAATACGATGAGACATACCTTGTCAAATATGAGCCATATATGAAGTTTGATAAAAGTGCACATCTAAAGAATATATCTGGTATAGGCCTCTTTTCGATTTCCTTGTCTACGAGAGATGCAAGAATGCCAGTCTCCATTTCCTGCAGTAGCTGATCTCTCAACTGCTGGGGAAGACATACAATCTGATGACTTTGAGAAGGGGAAACCTGAAAATAATCAAATTTGTCAGATAAAATCCAAATAGATGAATTGCTTCTGAACACAATAGTTTAGCACCTCAACACCAGAGTCCTGATCAATTCTCGCAAGAACTTCAACAGAGCACTCAAACAGTTCATGCAGACTATCATGCTCAAGGTCTTCTGTCTACACGCACCATCAAATTTCAGATTCTCAGTGAAAACCAACAAGTATGTATGAGATCCAAAGTTGCATGGTAATCAGGACAAATCAACACATACCTTAACATCATCTACTAGAGCCTCAGTATCATCTACAAAAGAGTAAGACAGCGGAAACCCTTTGTAGCATTGTGTAAAAGGGGCACAACCAGCACAAAGAGCACAAACTGCTGCTGGCAAGAATAACACTATCCGCTCATTTAACATAGAAGACTCCTACATAATATAGAACCAGTTATTAGTACATAATACTACAATATTGAAAAATATAATCAAAGATAAGATTTGACTAACATAATTTATCAATGTTTCAAGTGTGCAAGCTTCAAAAGTGAAGAATACACACCAAAATAGAAGAAAGGAAATATAAAGCATGTTCAGCTAATGACAATGAAAAAAAAACTATGGCCCAGATGCAAAATCAAAATGTAAATCTATTCTAAACTTCATGATAAGTTACACACTCTGAAATGGCACAGAGATCCTTCAAAATTCACGTTAACCATGAGTTATGTGTTATGGATGGGTGGGGATATCCCTTAAAATCCTTGCCCATAGGTTCCCAACAAGAAAAACTTGTAGAACTCCACATGCCATGCGGCCCCATCATACAACTGTTAAAGGGAATTGAGGTAAGAGTTTCACTTAGGCAAATGTGTATTCTTTTTCTTCTTCTTTTTAAATAAGTACATCAGCACTTAATTTTATCCAATTATTTATTGGTTTATAACAGAGTTTAGGAAAGTTGAAACGCATTGACTACTACTTAAGTTTCCAAACAAGAACATGTTGTCAAAACCCTGGCCCTTTGAAAGCAAAGGTGAAATTCACGGTTTTATAAAGCTAAGGGTGGTTAAAATAATTAAGTCATAACCTACAAGTTTCTTTTTTCACGTTGGATAATGTTCGGAAGAGAGGTATTGTTGTGATTAATCGATGTTGTATGTGTGAGGCGGATGGGGAGTCTGTGGATCATCTCTTTCTTCATTGTGGGGTCGCGCGCAAGTTGTGGGATGTTATCTTCTCTCACTTTAACATGAGTTGGGTTATGCCTAGAAGCATCAAGGAGATATTTGATAGTTGGTGGGCGGGCGGTAGAACCAGTAGTGCCGTGGTATGGAAGATGGCTCCCCTTTGTCTTCTATAGTGTCTTTGGAAGGAAAGGAATGCGAGACGCTTCGAGGATTTGTCGAGGAACCTTGAGAACCTTGTTCATTTCTTTTTGTACACACTTTTCACTTGGCCTGCAGGCTGGCTTGCTCCTTTAGTGATCAACTTTCCTGATTTTCTCTTTATGTTCTCTTCTTCTTTCTCCCCTACTTAGTTGCGCTCTTGTATACTTCATGTGTACTTGGGTTGTACCCCTCTGCGCTTTTTAATGCATTATTACTTATCAAAAACAAAGTTTCTTTGGGGTCTCTATGAATTTCATTTTCTTTTTATAAGTCAATTTAGTAGAAAACACAATGATGCAACCCAAGTACACAGGAAGCATGCAAGAAAGAATAACTAGTAAGATCAAAAACAAGGAAAAAGAGCACAAAAATCTGCAAAGTTAGAGGCGTCAAAAAGGGCGTTAACAGAGATCCATTCAAAGAGAGATTTAAGGAAACGCATTTGTAGATCCAAGCTCGTCTTCTCGCAATTCTCAAAACTTTAGGCATTCCTTTCTCTCCTAATGCGCCACATTAAACGAGAGGGAATTACATTCCAAACAATATTAAGATCATTCTGACTAAACCTTCTTTTCCAACATGCCAAGAGCTCCACCACCCACATCGGCATAACCCACTCTACTCTAAACATCCTAATCAACTAAATGATGATGCTTTCATTCATTACCCAAACCAGACCAAGGAAAGTTGCACTGAATCTTCTCCAGGTGCCAAGAAATTTTCAGAGACCCAGACATCCAGTATAGGGAAACCAGCAAGCACAATCAATAAAAGTAACTTTACCGCCTTACTGTAAAGTTTCCCATCCATACATAATGCACATTTCTTCAACACAAGACTCTTTAATACAATCAAGCTTTAGAATTCTAAGTCAGCAGGATTGTTTCCAAGTGGTAAACTAAACTAAAATAATTAAAATTCCAGTCCTTAACTTCACATTCAACAGTAGCACAATAGATTTTAGCATCAATGTCAACATCCATGCTTTGATAAAATCAGGAACAATAAAAGGATAATGAGAACAAATAGAAAACCAAAAAGTATTTCATATTCATAAGAATATAAAGCAAACATACCTTCCAGTTAATATGACCCAAAATTGTTCTCAAAAGACCTTTTCTGAGATGTAGAATGTCACGAAGGTCACCCTGCACAAACATGAAGATGGTAGATATGAATGCATAAACATGTTTGTATAAATCCCAAAATCAAACCTCATGACATATAAAAACACATATATCAGCATTACAGTGCATTTTGTTCTCAACTCCTCCAAGGAGGCCTGTACTATGATAAGCCAATACAAAACAGCCCCTGATGTGAGGCAAGCCAAGAAATATATCCAGACACCTGTGAAACTTAATGAAACCCAGTCCCACATGAAGATTGAAGGTTCTGCAACTTAGCCCAAGCTTCACTAAATCAACAAGTACCTCATGTTTAATTCATATCCGACTAGCAAGACCTGCAGCTGATACTTTTTGCATATTGATTTGTCTTTCTCCCACAAAATATTGGAACATGAAAAAGGGATAACAGAGGCAAGGCCCTCCTCTCCTATTTAGATGTGTAGAAGAGAAAGGAGATGAAAGGATAGGGGCTTTCTTCTCTTCCATTTGGGAGTGCAAAAGGAAGACAAGACTTTGCACTTAACCTTTTAATCCCTTTCATAGCAACCTTTCTTCCTTTTTGGGAGGTGATATGTTGGGAAACACAAAATGATATTCACTCTTTTCTGGCAACCAACCCCAAACCCTCCTCTTTCTTCTAGCAAAACCCCCCCTCCAACACAGCAATAATGATATTCACTTAATTAATAAGGACACAGTCATATGTCTCAATAAACACAGTAAAATAAAATAAAAATTAAACATTTGGATTAGGGACGAGAAAAATCCAAATGATGCCAGCTTAAGCCACTTACTTGAGAACCTTTCCTTGAAAAGTAACATGAAATGAAGTACAAAAGAGACCTGAATAAAATTATAAACAAAATTAGATAATTCCACATAATAAAAAAGGTACCAAGTATACATTAGACCTCAAGTTCCATAAGAAAAGGAAAAAGGGGAAGAGTATAATGTATCAACTTGGACATTTCGACCATCTCATTTCTTACCACCACTCTGGCCTTCTTCTAAAAGACATACATATACTTAAAACACCTTTCTCTTTTCAATGAGAAACTGTGAATTTCGGGTCCTGAATGAGCTAAATGAGGGTGCTAAACAAGGTTATATATCATAATAAATATGTAGACTCATGTGTGCAATCATGCATATTATGTTTCCTCGTTAATATTGTTAAAGTAGTAATTAAATTTACCTCTTCCTATCAGCTTAAGCTTTTAGGACAACTAGTAAGTTAACATGGTATTAGAGCCAAAAGTCATGTAAACGAACCTTGACTCCGTCAAATCACCCCCCATTTAAATTAAATATTCCACGTGTTGAGCATCACCTATTAAAAGGGAATTTGAGCCCACACGTAAGGGGGACTGTTAAAGTAATGATTAAATTTACCTATTCCTATCGGCTTAAGCTTTTAGGACAACTGGTAATTTAACAAATATCTACAGGAACTCTGTCAACTCAACAAAGAACAACACTTGATTCTGTAATTCATGTGGGTGAGAGAGAGTTTTGAACTAGGAGAAAATATATTTTGCTCCTCTGTGAAAAGCCCACAAAACTCGGAAGGCCCCTGAAGTTTACTTGGTGACAATCAACCCCCTTGTGGTCAATACCAAAATGAAAAGTCAACATGTTAACTATTCATGACTTTCTAACCAATTAGACATCAAGATGCTACCAACCTATTTTACACTCACACAGCTAATCATCGTCTATATCAATTGATTTTATACTTTTCATTAAATAACATTTTTACTAGTTTTTAATTTCTCGTTCTTTTTCTTTCCCTCTAACTTTCTAAACAAGACAACAATGATCAACTTTTTCTCTGTGTAGCTGACACTAATGCACTCTTTGTAGATGACCATGATTTGCTTCTTCTTCCTCTTCCTCTTCCTCCCTAACCAAGTCCCTTTCAGTTTCAACCTTCAAAAACACAAACTCTGAATCACCCTTCCTCTTCATCTTCTTCTTATCCCCACCCCATTAAACCCAATCAAACTCTAAATCTCCACAAGCTAATGTTAAAGTAATAATTAAGTGATTAAATTTATTTCTTCCTATCAGCTTAAGCTTTTGAAACAAGTGATTATTTAACATGATATCAGAGCCAAAAGTCTTAAGTTCGAACCTTGACTCCGTCATTTACCTCCCATTTCAATTAAATATTCCACGAGTTTGGCCTCACCTATTAAAAGGGAGTTTGCGCCCACACGTGAGGGGGTGTTAAAGTAATGATTAAGTGATTAAATTTATCTCCTCCTATCAGCTTAAGCTTTTAGGACAAGTAGTGATTTAACAGCTAACCAATAAGAAAAGATGCCAGAGATTGACCATGACAATGACGGCAATGGATATACTTATGCTGCCAGAGATTTTTTTTTTTGGATGAATCAAACCTTCCATATATCACATTAGAGCCTCAATGGCCAACGGTCTTAGACTTCCAGATCTCTCAATTCAAAACTCGCAATGCCTGGCTAAGGGCCTCAAAGTTGGAAACTTATCAATCCAAGAGTAAATCTCCAACTAGTCTTTTCATCTGCCTTCCCCCAGCGAATGCATAGAATATTCACTCTACCATTCTTTACAGCATTTTTTTTTTTTGATAAGTAATGAAAGAATTTATTAAAAAAAGCATGAGGCGCCCCTAAGTACACAGGAAGTATACGCAAGATAACTAAAGCTAGCCCACAAAAGAAACCCAACAAACCCACCGAAAACCCTCAAAACCTGAAACCCTAAGAGAATACGCGACACTACATGACGTGAGCCATGCCATTCTTTACGACATTTCCCAAATGGTGCTAGAAACTTTTTTGGAAAAGAATGAAAGGCTACGAAAGAGAATATTATTCATTATGTCAACGGAGGATGAATATTATAATTCCAGAACATAACTGCCAACATCAAAAGGTTGGCTAGTTAACTGCTTTCGCAGAGATGCAATTCTATGAGCTGTGAAGCTATCCTGGTGGACGCTTCACCCCCCTGCCTTTGAACCTTAACACAATCAAGCTAACATTTTGATCTTCCACAAGAATAAAGCACCTTATGGTGGCTGCCACTTGATGGAAAGTTGACATTAAACAAGTGCTTACTGCACATATCGTGTAAATCAAACACGCGACTATCAAGGGACAAATTATAGAAACATCCTCAATAAACCAATGTTTTCTCATGGTTCCTCCAAAAAGACTAATAAAGAAGCAAGCAAATATGGACTAAAGGAATTTCTTTCCACTGAGATGTAATCAAAGGAAAATGCACTTACACTGATGGCATTTGTTTGAATAACCTAAGATCCCATACATCTTGAGGTATAATATATATGTTTATTGGATCCTGGAAGAAGAATATGCGAAATAAAAACGATTTTAGATTGGAAATATGTACACTGATGCAGATGGACTATTACAGAAGCCATCTCCTAATTGCCAAGAAAAAGGACTATTGCAACAAAAGTGAAAGAACACAGTTTAACAGGATATATTCCTGCACTCACATATGAAATTATGTTTCCAAGAAGCACTAAAGCAGCATCTACCTGCATGGAAATATCAAAATGAACATTAAAGTGGGAGCTAGAACAAATGAGTAGAAGAAACTTGTAGCCTATAGTTGTAAAATTTCCCAATAATTAGAGCTTTTAGGCTGTGTTCATTTCATAGTGTGAACCTGCTGGAGAAAGGTTGTCCATGATCATAACTATAATTCAGTAAGGCATACAGAAAACAATCAAACCAAAACTGAGTGAAGATATTATAGAAAGTGCAATAAGAAAAATCAGTTGAAGGAATGCACAAGAATTAGGACCGTCAATAGCTTATATTGACAATACCACAAACAAAACTTACAACTCCAGTTACATTGCTGAATATTGGCAACCCATGCATTAGACAGCTCCATATTACTTGCCAACTGCAGTCATGCTGCACAATTTTCAAAACATCTGAGCCAGTGTAATTTCCAGTAAACGGAAAAAAATTAAACAAAGCAACAATAGAAATTATTCACTTATAGCATGTTATAATTTCTTGTGATAAATAAAACTTTTGATTGCAAAGAAAGAGAAGCTCAAGTACACAGGAAATGCACAAAAGAAACACTTAAAGAAACTCATAGAATTATACAATTCCTTATAAATATAAAAATGAAAGACCTAGTCCAAAGGAAAAATCAATTAAAGATTGTTGTGTATTCCAAATATAAGGCAATATTTGGGATTCAATGGGTGATGCCTTTGAAGGTTATAGATGTGTTTCTTTGTTGGAAGGGTTAGTTTGGATGGCATAGTAATGAAATCAAGTGGGTTGGCAATTAGAAACCTGATTCGGTTTAATCAAGCCCTATTGGATAAACCTAATACACATGATGTATCTAATAGATGAGACTGATCGTCATCGGAAGAAAGTCTAATACACATGGTGCAATCCTAATACACATGATGTATATAAAGAAAGTCTCCCTTGCATGCTAAAAGAAGAAACAAAAATCCACAAATGCTAAACAGTTAGAAAATTGAGAGATATTATACACCACAGTCCAACTAAAAAGTGCTTTGACCAGGGTGCTCTTAAGCTCTTCCCTTGTCTTCTCACAATCTCCAAAAGATCTAGTATTCCGCTCTCGCCATACACTCCACATTAAGCACAACAAAGCTACCCACCACTCATCTAGAACTGAGCGTCTACACCCACCTCAAGTCAGTTACAATATGAAATGGTATTGTAGAAAAAATGGAAAGGCGATTGGCAGGCTGGAAGAGGCTATATATTTTGAAGAGAGGGAGGCTGACATTGATCAAAAGTACATTATCCAATTTACCCATTTATTATCTATCTTTGTTTCCTATTTCTCTGGGTGTGGCGAATAGGATTGAGAAACTGCAAAGAGAATTTTTATTGGGGGTATCAAGGAGGAATTTGTGGAAGCAAAATATGATAGCTTGAGTTGTGGTTCGTGTTCTAAGGAGGTAACGGGGCCTTTTGGTGTTGGAGTGTGAAAATATATTAGGACGACGTGGGATGTTTTCTCAAGATATAATTAAATATGAAGTGGGCGATGGATCTCAAATTCATTTCTAGCATGATGCTTGGTGTGGGGATCAGCCATTGAAGGAAGCTTTTCTGGAATTATTTAGTATTGCTCACTGTAAGGAGATGATGTGATGTCTACCAATGGAGTTATTCAATAGAATGTGTCTTTAGTATACAAGTGAACGCCTAAGACTAGGGAGAAAATAGAAGAAAATCTTAATAGCTAATAACTAAAAGAGCTAAATAAGCAGATGTCCAAGTGAAGAGGGAAAAAAAGAAATAGGACTTGAGGTCCTCCAAGGTCCTCTCAAGATTATCGAAATTCCTATTGTTTCTTTCCCTCCATATGCTGATATATAAGGCAAAGAGGCACCATCTTCCAAGCAACCACACTCCTTGAATTACCCCCAGACCACCAGAAAGCCATTAAATCCACCACACTATTAGGCATAACCCAAGAAAGCCCAAATCGGCTCAATATTGTGATCCATAAGGCTCAAGCCACCTCGCAGTGGAGGAGAAGATGATCAACGGATTCCCCATACAATTTACAAAGGCAGCACCGATTAACCACGATGGCTTGTCTTCTCCTAAGGTTATCCAATGTTAGAATCTTCCCCAAAGACGCCAACCAAACAAAGAAGGCAACTTTGGGGGGAGCCTTAGTCCGCTAGATGCTCTTCCAAGGGAAAGGAGGGATTGTCTTTGTAAAGTTAAAATCCCTTTGAGAGTAATTGATGGCAGCTCATGGGAAGATTTTGACATTGGATAATTTGAGAAAGAGCAGAGTCATAGAAGTAGAATGGTGTTGCATGTGTAGTATATGATTTATGGTTAAGAGATTGATCAATGGTTGTGATTTAATTTACTCTAGGACTAGAATTGAAGTTTTTTTAGTGGCTTTAGCCCAACAAAAGGTAATTCTGTCGTTTGAGATGAATGGCAGATCATTGACATTTGATGCTAGATCCCCCACCCCCATTTACAATATGTCCTCTTTCTCATTATTTTTTTTTTCTTTTTATTGGTAAACAACTCACACCCGTGAGACTTGATGATGTTAGCACCACCTCATTCTTATGAGGGCTGGAAGTACCATTTGTCTAAAAGTCATTGGCTTGCTTTCTTATTCTTCTCGCCAATTCTTTTTTTTTTTTTTTGATAAGTAATGATGCATTAAAGAGCGCAGAGGGGCGCAACTCAAGTACACAGGAAATATACAAGAGAGCGACTAAGTAGAGGAGAAAGAAGAAGAGAACATAAAAAGAAAATCAGGGAAATTGATCTCTAGGGGAGCAAGCCATCCTGCAGTCCACATAAAGAGAGTATACTTCTCCGTCAATTCTTAATTGCTGCAACTGCTCGCTGTCTAAGTGTTTATCATTTTGACAAACCCCACAACAACATGAACAAACACCCAACCCAAGTTTCTTTTCCTGATTTTCCACACAAACACTTTTCGAGCACCCCTAAACAACAATACATCAACACCCTAAAACCTTAAAAATAAAATAAAATCAAAAATCAAAAATCAAAAAAAAAAAATCAAAAGCTGAAAATCTGTGACTTCAGGTGCTGTCTGTGTTGGAGATACATTCAAGAAAACGGCAGAAATAAAAATACCTCATTCAAAGTAGAAGAAGACCTCGATGCTATCTCCCCCTTTGAATCTGGAAGCGGCAGTACAGAAGAGAGTTCCTGCAAACTCCTTTTGATGCAATTAAATAGACATATCAGCTCAAAGGAAGAAGTGAGGGGCAGGGAAGAACCTAACGTGCTAGTCAAATTAACCAATAGTCACTAATGCAGACATATCGACATACAATGGGGGTGAACTCCTAACACAATCGAAAATTGAAACCAACAAGCGACCAGTGCCTCACATAATAACAGACGTGCTTAAGACATACAAAGATTTTAGATAAAAAGCAATGAATGGCTATACTAAATCAGAGTATGTACCGCAGAATCCACAGCAACCCATCATAAGCATGCCCCATGTTTGCATCATTCAAAATTCTGCAATATATTCCCACTTGTCAGTCCAATAAAAAACTGAACTTATGCAAACTCAAATTCTTTTTTATGGTGACATGGGTGGCTATAGGGCACAGGCATGCATAACCAAATGAGGATTTGGAATTGTGTTACACTATATCCAGTACGTCATAGAACCAAGAAAAATCCTAAGCAATTTATGGTCAAGCACCAATTATCTAAACAAGCATACATGGGCACTCAAAAAGTTAAATTGTGCATGGACACATGCAACTCAATTAACTGATTGATACATAAATATGAAACTTTTCTCAGTTTTCTACTATGCCTCAATTTGTGAATTTTTGTCTTCTTTTAGCCTTTATTGGGACTTTTCTTTGTATACATCCTGTGTATTAGGGTTGTACTCCTTTGCGCTTTTCAGTGAATTACTTATTTATCCAAAAAAAAAAAAAAAAAAAAAAAACATAGATATGAAACTTTTCGTATCAAAGGCAAGCGTGATCAAACAAATCTGCTAAAGATCATGAAGTTTAAAGATTTTGTGTGTCTTCAAAAATATGAAAGGAAATTATTAATGAGTAGAAAACTTCATGTAAGGTTCCAGAATATCATATGTGACAATAGTTCACAAGAAGAAAATGGAAGTGGTAAAACTAGAATGGAGAAGACTCTAGCTCTATCAATCCTTTGGTTCTTATATACAGTACTTTTTTCAAGGGCAACAACATTAAGCCCAGGAAGACAGAGAAACATTAAAAGAGTCAATAAATCTAATAAAAAGAGGACAAGAACACAATCAACCGTACATAGGATGGAGCCCATTCAAGAGGGGTCAATTCGAGGTGAAATCAAACTATAAGGTGTTATCTAGCCAGGCCCTTCCTGCTTTTCCATGGAAGAAAATTTGGCGAGTAAAGGCTCCTTCAAGGGTGGTGTTTTTTGGGTGGACAGCAACTTTAGGGAAAATATTGACACATGATAACCTGCAAAAGACGAATATTGTAGTGGTTGAGTGGTGTGCAAGAAGACTGGGGAGTCCGTTGATCACCTTTTGCTTAATTGCAAAGTGGCAGGCGAACTTCGGAATTACATTTTTACATTGTTTGGGATAGAATGGGTTATGCCAAGGCAGGTAATGGATTTGTTGACAAGTTGGGGTGGTTCGGTTGGGTGTGGTCTAGATATGGAAATTTGGAGGTTGGTCCTGTTGTGTGTCCTATGATGTATTTGACGTGAGAGAAATGCACAGAAATGCACGGACATTTGAGGATGCTGAGCTTTCGGCAATAGAGTAGCGAAAGTCTATGATTAACTCGTTACATATGTGGACAGCGGCTTATCATCAAGTGGATGTTCCTACTTTAGCAGATTTCTTGAATTTATTTTATTCTTCTTCCTATTAGGGACTCATCTTTGTAGACTTCCTATGTACTAGGGTTGCGCCCCACTTTATTAATGATATGAAATTACTTATCAAAAAATAATAATAAATATGCAAAGAATTACCCTTCAAAGCTTGAACATATGCCCTTGAACCAGTAGACCAAAAGATCTTTGCTAATGCGGGTGTGGTAGTTGCGAGTAAGACAACAGAATGCAGCACTCCTATAGTACAGTGCTTCACATTAATATGATATGATATCAAATATAGTATATGAAAAGCAGAAGAAAATAAAAATAAAAAAACATCAGTCAGCACATACATCCATGCATAAACCAATATGTGCATGTAGAAGTAATGATATCAAAAGACGTCCTAAAGAACTTTGTCAATGATACAAGCATCAAATCAAATATGACTAAATCCAAGCAACATGTAATTATATTTGTAAAAACTCCAATTACATCAATGAAGCTTAGTTCACGTCAATCACCCACAACCACCTCAAGATAAAAATTATTAAATGTTTCATTAATCACTAGAAAGTCATTATAAACTCAAAAATACTTGCAAAATGTACAGCATATTATTTTTATAATTATGCAGTTATTGAGAATCTGTGTCCCTAATAACTTGGATAGTTTTTTTTTTGATAAGTAAAAGGCATTATATAAAAAGCGCAAGGGGCGCAACCCATGTACACAGGAAGTATACAAAAGAGCCCACTACACGAGCTTCAAACTGAAAAAGACGCACATAGATCGATAAACTCCGTAAGCGTTGTAGCTTGCGAAGAAAACCCCATGACCCTCCAAGAGTAGAGTGTTTGGATCACCCTTTTCTTCAATTCTATAATTCCCATTTCACGATCCTCAAAGCTCCGCGCATTCCTTTCTCTCCATAATGACCACATTACACACAAAGGAGCCATCCTCCAAATGTACATGACTGTCCGCTTTCCCCTTTGCCCTCCCCAACTCCCCAAGCATTCCTTCAAACTCCCAGGCATCACCCACGTTATACCAAAGAGTTGGAGAATCATGTTCCATACCTCAACAGCAGTTTCGCAATGCACTAAAAGGTGATCAATAGATTCGCCACTCTTCTTGCACATACAACACCATTCCGTCACAATGATGTTCTTCTTCCGTAGGTTGTCCAATGTTAGAATTTTCCCCATAACTGCCGTCCATACGAAAAAAGCCACCCTCGGTGGAGCTTTACTCTTCCAAATAAGTTTCCATGGACCATCCACCGGGGCTGAATTTATTTTCACCTTGTAGAAAGACTTCACCTCAAAAATTTTCCTCTTTGAAGGCATCCAACAAATTTTATCTACCCCACCTTGCCTTACTTGTTGGGAATACAGCAATTCGAAGAATCTCGAAACCTCTTCCAATTCCCAATCATGGACATGTCGAATAAATCGAACATTCCAATAGATAGCTCCATTTACCCTCTCCATATTCTCCTCTACCCATGCCTCCTTTTCACATGCAATATTGAATAAAGCAGGAAACAAATTCTGTAGTGATGCCTCCCCACACCACACATCCTTCCAAAACAACACACGAGACCCGTTTCCTACCTCAAATCGCACATGTTGCTGAAACTCATCCCATCCCTTTCGGATACTTTTCCACAATCCCACCCCATATGACCCTCCTACCTCCTTGGTACACCAATCACCCCTCATCACCTCATATTTTGTCTCCACTAATTTCCTCCACCATGCATCTCTTTCAAATGCAAATCTCCACAACCATTTACCCAATAAGGCTCGATTAAATTGTGTCAAATTCTTTACCCCTAATCCCCCCGCCTCCACAGGCATACAAATGTTGGACCATCGGACCAAATGGAATTTGAACTCATCTCCGACACCTCCCCATAGAAAATCTCTTTGCATTTTTTCGAGCCGTTTCGCCACATTCACTGGGATTTGAAACAACGATAAATAGTATGTGGGTATACTAGATAGCGTACTCTTGATCAACGTTATTCGCCCCCCCTTGGATAAATACATTCGCTTCCACCCCGCCAATTTCATCTCCATCTTCTCTATAACCTTATTCCATATAGCAGGGTCCTTACTATGAGCCCCCAAAGGCAATCCCAAATATATAAATGGTATAGAATCCACACCACAACCAAGTATATTTGCCAATCCTTCTACATCTTCCACCATACCAATAGGCGCAATTACAGACTTTGATAAATTTATTTTCAACCCCGCAACCGCTTCAAAGCACAACAACAAACATCGCAAATTCCGAAGTTGTTCCATCTTTGGCTCACAAAAAATAATAGTATCATCAGCAAAGAGTAAATGCGACACTTCCATTACCTCATTAAGCTGCGAACCCACTGAGAAGCCAGCCATAAGCTCTCTCTCCGCCATTGCCTTCATCATCCTACTGAACGCCTCCATCACCAACACAAATAACAAAGGGGACAAAGGATCCCCTTGTCTCACTCCCCGAGAACTACCAAAAAAATCTGTCGGTGTTCCATTAATGAGCACTGAAAATCTTACAGTAGAGACACAATGCCGGATCCACGCTCTCCACCGTTCCCCGAAACCACATTTCTCCAACATATACAATAAAAAATCCCAATTGACATGGTCATATGCCTTCTCCAAATCTAACTTGCAAATAATACCTGGTTCCCCAGATCGAATCCGACTATCCACACATTCATTTGCCATTAAAACAGAGTCTAAAATTTGCCTGCCAGGTATAAAAGCATTTTGGGTATGTGACACGAGCTTCCCCATGACAGAATTCAACCGACTAACCAACACCTTTGAGATTATCTTATACACCCCGCTTACCAGGCTAATAGGTCGAAAATCCCTTATGTCCACCGCTCCAGCTTTTTTTGGAATAAGTGCTACAAAAGTAGCATTAATGCTCTTTTCGAATTTACCACTTTCATGGAATTCCTTGAACACCGCCATCAAGTCCTCCTTAATAACCTCCCAACATTTCTGATAAAACGCCATGGTAAAGCCATCCGGTCCAGGTGCCTTATCACCCTGCAAATTCCTCACCACCGCCCAAATCTCCTCTTCCTCAAAATCTCTCTCCATCCACAACCGCTCCCCTTCCTCACTAGAGTTGATATGTTCTATCAGAGGATCTAATAATGTGGTTGGTCTCTCCTGGCACTGCTCAGAATACAACATTTTATAAAACTGCACAATATGATCTTGTATAGCTGCCGGATCCTCTGTCCTTCTCCCACCCACCATCATTGCTGCAACTGTGTTGTTTCTTTTGTGTGAGTTTGCCAACCTATGAAAGAACTTCGTATTCCGATCGCCCTCTTTTAGCCACAAAGCTCTAGATTTCTGCCTCCAACTCATTTCTTCTTGTAAGAGTGTCTTTTCTAAGTTTTGAGAGCATTCATCTCGCCGAAGTATCTCCTCCTCCGTTAATTCTCTGCTTTCTATTATTCTGTCCAGCCCACCCAAAACCTCCTCCAACTCCTTTTTACGTTTGCCTATGTCTCCAAAAACCTCCACATTCCACTTTTTGAGGTCCCCTTTCAAGGCTTTCAACTTTCGGGCCAGCACATAGCTAGGGTTACCATCAAAAAAATAGGAATTCCACCAATTCTTGACCTGCTCCACAAACCCCTCCGCTTGTAGCCACATGTTTTCAAACCTAAAAGGTAGACGACCCCTTCTTCCAATTCCACACTCCAACAACACTGGAAAATGATCGGATAAGACTCTAGGCAATCTTTTTTGACATACATCTGGATAGTGTTCCTCCCATTCTGTGGAGACCAGAAATCTGTCAAGTCTGGACCCTGCACGCCTATTAGACCATGTAATCCGCCCTCCTACCATTGGAAGATCAATAAGCCCATGCTCGAAGATAAAATCAGCAAATTCGGTCATTGCTTGGGTTTGTCTTGTAGCCCGCAATCGCTCCCCAATACTGCGCACGACATTAAAATCCCCTCCCACACACCAAGGACGATCCCACACATTAATTACACCTCCCAGTTCATCCCAACAGTTGCTTCGGATACTAGCGTCCGTTGGCCCATACACGCCCGCAAAAGCCCATTCAAAATTTTCCGTGACACTTCGGAAAACACATGCTACTATAAAATGCCCTACACATTCCTCAACTTTCTCCACCACTCGTCTATCCCACATTAACAAAATACCTCCCGATGCACCGGTAGCTCTCAAATACAACCAACCAACATGATTACACCCCCATACACTCCGAATCACCTCAATATTAATGATCTCCATTTTTGTCTCCTGTAAACACACAATATCCGCTTTCCACTCTCGTAGTCTCCGCCTAATCTTCACTCTTTTCTCCGGCTCATTCATGCCTCGTACATTCCAAGTAATTATTTTTGGCTTCATTGACAAGATTTTCCAGCCCTCCCTTTACCATTCTCTTTCCGCGATCCTTTCACATCATAGTTCACTGTACTTTCCAATCGCTTTAATTCCCGACTACCTCGATTCCCCACTTTAGCAATCCCCGGGTGTCCACTGCCCTTTCGCCCAGTTGCTCTATTGTTCTCAATGATAGTAAACAGAGCCAGCAGCTCCTCCTCATGCCCATTGCAATTGAGACCCAAATCTTGGCAAAATTTCAACACTCGTTCTAGGACCCAATTTGGGGACACAGATATGTTGTCTCCCACCCCCAATATGTTTAAGGGTGTAATATCCAATATCTCCTCCCCCCCCATTTCTTCCATTAAG
>NC_081543.1:4201007-4261282 GCF_901000735.1 Corylus avellana
ATAATCACGTCTCGTGTTTTCCCCCGACTCTTCTCCGCCAACTGGACTCCGCCTTGCACGTTCGATCTAATCTCAAAAGTTTTAGTTTCTACGTAAAAAAACCCCAGATAACCCATATCTCTAATCAAATGATTAGAGATATGAAAACATGATTAAACAGTTCCCAAACTTCACTAACGTATACAATCATGTGTCTAATAACTTGGATAGTTTACACTTGTAAGGAAGGATTTATCCGTCATAGTTGTAGATTCACTTCATAATACCTTAAGCAAAATCTGAAGGTTGCTTGACAGACCTAATAAACAAATTCTGATAAAAATTTTAAAAAAAAAAATTAAAAAAAAAAAACAATGAACTCTAAGGAAGAAGAACAAAGTTTATGAAAGAATTAACAGTTTAAAAATGAAGCTTCTAATACAAATTTTCTGTACCAGATTGAAGTAAAATTTGTCCAATGTCCTTCAAGCTTTCATAAAACTTGTTTACACCTTGTTATTGAAGACTGTTTGGTAGATTCTTCCTTTTGTTCTTTGTGATAATCTTTAGATCTTACACACGTGCCTGTTTCCTTTATAATTTATATATGCTTAACGGCTGAGAAGGGGAAAGCAATGAAAAAAATCTTTTAAAGTTATAGACATATATACATCTATGCATATATACATATAGACAGACATGTATATCACGAAAAACAGACCAGACTCTTACTTTCACACTTCCATTTGATTATACCACATTGTTTTCTATATCTCTAAGTAGAACTAATATCTATATGTTGTAGCAACATATTAAAAACCATGATAACTCTGCTGGCCTGAATGGTGGTATTGCATTCAATCAGACCTCAGCTCTAATAAGTAGTGGTTTCAACTGCTCCAAATCAGCAAAATTATCATGATCTAATTCATAAGGAGTGTTTATGTAAGAAACAGACAATTACAACACAGATGGTAGGTAAAATTGAATATATATATATATAGGGTTGTTAAAATCTCTCAATTTTCTAATTTTCTAAATTTGTAGATTTTTCTTTTTCTTTTGGCACGTAAGGTGGACTTTCTTTGTATACTTTCTGTGTACTAGAGTTGCACCCCTCTGTGTTTTTATCAATATGTGTGTGTGTGTGTGTGGCTCAAATTGTGAAGGTATAATGGATTCTATAAAAAAATTTCTCACTAACGACCCTCTTCCTAAAACACATCCATCCAAAATGGGTGGTGGTAAAACAACCATTATCATGGCATGACTATGTGATAGCATAAAGTAAGACATGGACGATAGTTTCTTCCAACTCCAAGAACACTTTCCACTTGAATGATAATACTAAAATTTAAGGGAATCCCATCTTCAAACAATCTTCATCTATAGATACTCCCTCTTAGACAACAAAGAATTCCTCCACAAAATCAACCATTGACATAAGCATATTGCAATTGCCCAATCTTGAGGATCCTCCTCGTAAATGGCATCCATGCACCATGGTTAGTGTTAGAACAACTATTCTATCACAACACAACTATGTTTTTGTTTAATAAGTAATTCAAATTCATTAAAAGCATAGAGGGGCGCAACCCTAGTACACAAGAAGTATACAAGAGAAATCCTAAAACTCATAAAAATTAGAAACATACAATCTAAACAATGCTACTATCCATGTATACAAAGATTGGAACAGCATCTTCTTCAACACTAGCATCACCATCTCATGATCTTCAAAGGTCCTTGCATTCCTTTCTCTCCAAATATATCACAATGAACATAAAGGAGCCAACCTCCACAATTCCAAAACCATACGCTGTCCCAATTGTCCCCTTCAACTCACCAACAAATCTCTCACCCTTTGAGGCATAACCCATACAACTCCAAACAACTGAAATAGTTCTCTTGCCACCTCATAATGAAGAAGAAAATGATCAATAGACTCCTCACTTTTCTTACACATACAACACCAATCTACCACAATAACATGTCTCTTTCGTAGATCAACTCCAAACAACTGAATCCAGCTCATTTTATCCGTACCTCCTTGCCTTACTCTTTGGGAAAACAACTTAAAGAAATTAGAGACCACTTCCACCTCCCAATCATGCACAAGTCTTGTAAGGCAAACATTCTATTAAACTAGCACTTTTCCAGCTTAAGCTGATAGGAAGTAGTAATTTAATTATATTTTAACACTCTCACTCACGTGTGAGCTCCAACTTCCTTTCAATAGGTAAGGCCCAACACGTGGTATACTTTAATTAAATGGGGGGTGAATGATGGAGTCAAGGTTCAATCTCAAGACCATTGGCTTTGATACCATGTTACACTACCACTCATCATAAAAGCTTAAGCTGATAGGAAGAAATAAATTTAATTATTTAATTAATACTTTAACAGATTCCAATTAATATTCCCAATCCGGAACTGCATATGAACCACCACCCACGCATCCTTACAATTAGCAATAGTGAATAATTCTAAAAAATAGAATTTTAAAGGCTACTCCCCACACCACAGATCCATCTCCCACCTCATACCTCACAAGTTTAGAAATATCTTCCCACCCTATCTTTATACTTTTCCACACTCCCACACCATATGGCCCTGTAACCTCCTTAGAACACCAACCTCCCCCCAAACTATCATATTTAGTATCCACCACCGATCTCTACATAGCCTCCCTCTTCGTAACATACCGCCACAACTACTTATCCAAAAGGGTTCATTTAAACTGAATAAGATTTTTACTCCCAAACCCCTTGAGTTGATTAGAGTACATATATCCAACCACTTCACTAGATGAAACTTAAACTCTATTTATTCATCCATCTGGAAAAAAAAAAAAATTAGGTCAAATGGCATAATAAACAACAACATTAGACTCCATACCTACTTAAAACTTACCATAGCCATTTTCCTTTCATGAGAGCCTCTTTTAGATGGACAGAAGCATGCACCCTCTTAACCCGCTTTTGAGTTGATGGTGCTTTGGCTGTGTCAACACACGCCTGAGGAGTGAAATCATATTAGCCAGCAACCAGGGCTTCTCTCCCACCACATAAAATAAAAGACAAATAAAAAAAATTCATAATTCTTCTTAAGATGTCTGCTTCTCCAACATACCTAAACAAAAAATACTAGGGAGTCCAGAATTAATATATAAAAATAACATAGATGATAATTGTGCGGGACACAAAACTAAACCAATGAAATTTGGCAGAAACTCTGCAAGACCAACAAGGGCAGTTTTACAAGAGCATACCATAATAAATTTAAATCCCAAAATAAATTACCCAATTTTATAATCCACCAATTATTAACAAAGGCCCTTGAAGTTACTTTATGTAACCTTCAGATCGACAAGAAGGTCCACTATACAGATAAATCAGAGTAGATCAAACAGCATAAAAAAATAATAATAATAATAAAAAATGCAGGTAAAAGGTATAGAGCGTGTGAAATAACTACCCGGAAAAATACTACAGCTGCAAGTTCCACCAAACCACATTGTGAACTACTTAAAGTCCCAAACTTATCATCTTTAGTTGCATCACTCCTGAAAATATTATATACACCAATCAGAGCATATCAGAAAACTCCAGCAATAATAACTTTACAAAATAAAAGAATATCAGGGAGGGAATAAAAACACTCACCAAGGCACGCCAGTGCTGGATATATTGCTCTGATCTAGATCCTTACAAACTACGTCCAGAAGTTGTTCAACCAAAGAACTCCCATCAGCACCACCTCTAGTTAAATTTAGTTGTAACTTTGCGTAGAGAATAAGGGCATCCTGCAAAAGAAAAATAATGCAAATTTCATATGTAATACACACACATTAGCATTTTGAAACATTCATGTGTTACTTAAAAATGGCTAAACTATATATTACACAGGCTAGATTCCAATTTTGCCCTATAAAAAAATAAATAAAAAATAAAAATCAATTTCATCCCTGAAATTCTGAGTGATGTAATCCTTCCATCCACCCACAACAATAATTAATGGCGTAGATTATCATCAATTCTTATGATGGCATTTGTCAACAATTTGAAAACAAGGATTACATAATTCAAAATTCAAATGAAAAAATTGAAACATTTTAAAATCCCCTTCAGTATTCAAAGAAAAATTGTTTGACCATTAATGGATCAAGCGAGGTATTGATTTCTCCCTTTTTAAAATCGAAGGCACAAATTGGAACCTATCACAAATTTCAATGACCAAAACTAGACTCCAGCCATAAAAAATAGATAAAACACCAGAATATGCATAAAAACCTTAAGTGCTCGATCATGGGTTGTCAGCCAACAACGGAATACAAATTGCTGCACAGCATTATGGATTTCCATGGATTGACAACCTAAATTTGGACCATCCTTTAACAAGAATGTATTGATACACTCAATAAGCTTGCGTGAAATCTTTCCCTCATCCCTGTATAAGGAACAAAAAGGGAAACAGAGCATGTACACAGCCATTATCAGCAAAAAAAAAAAATCCTAATAAAACACTTCATTTCAATAGGAAACCCAACCCAAAAAAAAAAAAAAAAAAGCTGGCAGAATTCATGAATTACCTTATGAAAGAGAAAATTGCAACAATCTTCTTAATAATATCTTCCCTAAGACTATCAGGGAAATCTCCAGGAGGATTTTCCAACAGTGAATGGAGAGTAAAGATGCATCGAAATACCTCCTCTTTGGGATTATATTGATTATCATTCTTCCCAGCCAAGCTAGTTTCCACCTTCTCCATGTAAAGAAGCACCAAGCCTTTGAAAATGAAATTACACAAGTGAGAGAAGATTGAATAATGGCACTTTTTTTAACAATTACAAAAGAAATGTGCCTCAGGATTAATTTAAAAGAAAAACTTACTGCAATGTATGCGCCTTCTCATGTGAAAACGATAATCTCTAACGGTCAAAAGATGCCGGAGAACAACCCCATATTCGGACTGAAAGCTTGGAACAGTGCTTAAGACATCCCAGATGTGATTAAAAAGCGATTTTACCACAGATAACAAAGGCAACACTTCACCTGGAATGGTAAACACACAAACTATGAATTTGCTCCTAACATCAATACCATGAAGAAGTTAAATCTATTAAAGCATAAGAGTATAGCTCCATAGATAACAATCATGTCAGGATGATGAAATATAGAATTCTTTAAACAATCCCCCATTTTGTGTTTGAACATTGACATAACAAGAAACCACCATCAACTAAGTTACATTCAGATTAGAATACACTGTGCTCTGTAAGCAAGAGAACGGAGCATCAGTCAACAAAAAACTGCCAACCCTGCTAGAATTCATTTGTTTAATTAAAATGTTTCACAAAAACAAAAGTTTTCAATTCAACCTTTTCCAATGTCAAAGTTTTGCAATGCACAAAAGGCCTTCTCCAATGAGAAGTCAAGTGGCTTCCTAACAAACACGTATTGTATATCAATCTATAAGTCAATTTAATACACATTTGAAATTAATTTTTAGAATTCAACGGCAAAATGATTCCCCGAATTAAAGCAAAACACAAATAAAACAAATAAAAAAGCCTAATAATTTTTCAAAGAAAACAAAAACAAAAATTTTTAAAATGGCTGAATAAATAAGATTCAATACCACGTGTTGCCATTTCAATGACTGAGGCAGAGAACTTTTCTCATATAACTCACTTGACACAGAAGTTCAATAATAATAGAAACCATATAGAACCATCTCATTCAATCACTACCTGAAAATTTAGAATCTTCAGCTCGTTGCACAACAATGCGAAGAGTCTTTGCATAGATCAATTTCGGCAATCGTCGCTTGCTCGAGGATATTTCCAGCAATGCACATTGAGTCAGCAAAGTAACAAGAAAAGGCCATGTTTCAGCTGCAAAAACAATTCACGTTTGCTTTTGACAGTTCTTTGTGCAATGCCTATAAAAATAGGTATGCTTTTGATGAAAAATAGATCTTACAGTGAGGGATATCATCAGGCCTTAGCCTTGCAGTGTTCTGACCAAGAAATTTAGAAAAGGCAACCGATCTTTCTCCTTCTAACCACGTATTCAACAACTTTATCCCTTCCTATATACACATACTTTACATCAGAACAAGAACTATAGACTAACATTCATTTGATACCATTAAGTTAAAGGAAATCATCACAAACTCATATTTTGAATTCTTCACCCAAGGAAACATAATCATTTACACAGCCAAGCAAACTAGCTCAATTGAGTAGAGTACTGTACTCATTCCTCCAAAAGAAGCTAACACGAAAAATCTTTTTGCTAGCCAAGAAAAACATAGAAAATAAATGAGGATTTGTATCACGATATGGCTGATTGGGACCCACTAAACAAAAGCATTCACTGGACTGAGCACCATATAACTATTTGGCATAATCGAGTTGATTTTTTTTTCCTTAGGTTTCCAAATGAAATCAAGCTGAGACAAACGTACACGTTTTCTGTTTCGTTCACAATAAAATGTAGGAAAACTAAGCAAAATGAGATTCTTAGTTCCTGATAAAATCTATGACCCCGAGAAAACAATAGCATTCACACAACGGAGCCTTATGGGGTTTCGTATAACAGAGTATTTCACTCTAATAACAATTTTTTCGTAAGAAATAATCGAAAATAAATGTACACTGGAGCTACTTGGTTCCCGAGAAATTTCTCCAAAAATTTACAGTAAGCAAATTTGCCGAACTTCTAATTTCATTATAACATGCCAACAAATAAGAACATCCACTTAAATTAGCCTATTATACTCGTTTTTAACTTGGTTGAGTCAATATTTTTTTCTAAGTAACCATGACTGATTTTCTTTCCTCTCCAGCATTTTCTCGACAACCAAACGGATAGCGGGAAAGAAAATCGACAGAAGGAAAGGGGAGTATACTTCGCGTGCTTTGGCCTTATCGGACGAGAGCTTGGAGACGATCTCCTGCACATCCCTCGAAGTGACCATCGCCGCTTTCGGAGCGATGCGCTATGGAATCGCGCAGTGTCCCTCAGGCGTTTGGCTAGCGAGAAATGGCGGGAAAATGGGGGAAGGGTTTGGACTTTCTTAGAGAAGGAACAGTGTGAGTGTGAAGGGCTTTTGGGCGACGGAAGGAGGACGTTTTTGGCTGACTTCGTGTTTTGTGGGCATTTATTTACTGTAGTGCGACGAAAATCTGGAGAGACGATAGCGAGAATTTCCTAAAAGCTCCCTCTGCGTTTGTCTTCCGAAATTCCATGAGGAATTCCTTTTAAAACAATTTCAAATTTTGAAAAAATAACCACGTTTTTTTCTATTTTGAAAATCAATTTACAATTTACATTCCCTTCTTTGTCTTTGGAGAATGGCTTTTTTTATTTTTGGAAAAACTACCGCTTTAAAAAGTGACATAAGAGCCTCTCATGCCAATATACTAATATGAAAAAGAATAATACTAGGAACCATTTTTTTATCCTCTTAAAGTTGATGTTGCGTTTAAAATTACCATTAGACTAAAATTCAAGTATGATTCATCTAAAAGTTAATGGTAATTTTAAAAGTCACATCAAATTTAAGAGGATAAAAATATAGTTTCTACCATTACTCTATGAAAAAGGCCACCTTTTTTGCATTATTAGTTTTTTTTTTTTAATAATTTTAATTTTATAAAAAATCTACATACCTCTCAAATTATCACATAATTGACAATGTTCCCCCAAATTACCTAAGCATTGTCAATGTTTCTTTCAATAACGAAACTATCCTTAGTAAATTAAAAACAAAAAATACTAGAACTTTTAAAAAAAAAACACCTAAAAAACAAATAAAATCCAAGGGATGGTCAATTTAAAAATAAAAAATTAAAATAAAATAAAAAATAAGAAAAAAAACCTTTATAAGAAAAAAAAAATCGATTATTTTTTTATAAAATTTGAAATTTTCATTTTTTAAATTTTGTTTTAAAATTAAAATTTCCATTTAAAAAAAATAATATTTCGTTTTAAAAAAATCGTTAACAAATTTTCATTTAAAAAAATTGTTTTTTTAAATTAAAATTTTTTCCTTTTTTTTTCTAATTTTAAATTTTTTTTTTTTCGAATTTATAGTGGTATTTTTATCCTATTGTGAAATCTATAGGGGCATTTTATCTTTTTGCTAACTTTGAGTGAGACATTGACAATGTTTTGGTAATTTTGGAGGACATTATTACAATTGAAAGTTTTGGGAGTACATTGTCAATTGAGTGATAGTTTGAGGGATATGTGAACTTTACCCTTCTAAATTAATTTTTTTTGGGGAAAAATATAAAAAATGCCCCTCAAACTAACATTCGTTTGCGATAAAGCCACGTAATGTTTAAAATGTACTAAAGTGGGCGCCACGTGGCATGGTACTTGGGTTTTGGGATGCCACGTAATATTTTATTTTCTTTAAAAAAATCCAAAAAAAAAAAGGGAAGAAAATACGTTGGGTGGCCGAACCACCCCCATACCTGCTGTCTGGGGGTGGTTCAGCCACCCCAGCAATTTTATTTTATTTTTTTTTAGTTTTTTTTTTTATATATAAAAAATAAAATATTATGTGGCACCCAAAAACTAAGGTACCACGCCACGTGACACCCACATGTAAGGATGATGTGGCATTCCGTTAAAAAACTTAACGGAATCTTGATAGAGGTACCAAGTGGACTTATTGGTTTACTACAAGTACCATTTGCAATATTTTTGAAAACTCAGATGGCTATTTGATTTTGGTGCAAACCACAAATACTAAAATAATATTTAACCCTTTAAAAAAAAATATAAAAACCACATATTATTAAAAATGAGTAATGCTAAAATGGAGATTCATGTCCTATTTGTACCAGCTCCTAAAATTGACGTGGCTTTTAAAATTACCATTTGGTCAAAATATCATTTAGCATTGCTCATTAAAAACATATGACTTCTCACGTGTGAGGGACACATGTCAATTTTAAAAGTTATTATACTATTAAACTATATTGCATAATTCATTCAAGAGTAGGTAGTGCATGTTCAGCCATTCAAAAATATAAGAAAGTACTTCCTCAAATGATGAAGTGGAACATTAATACCTATGAAGAAAAATATGTTTGTCCATTAATTAGCATCAAGTAAGAGCAGAGACAGAAAGAGGCTTTCACTGAATTTTACGTCAACGATGATAAGTTTATAAAAATTTTAAACTTATAAATACTACGTACCTTGTACAGAACTCAGACAGGTCACAGGTCACAAGAAAATTGGAAAAACTAATGGATATTATATATATTTTTTGGCACAATATATAATTATATGTTCTTCACATTTTTCTTGTTGTGTCTGATTATAGGCGACCATGTTTGAGCTGGTAAGTAGAAGCAATTACAATCATATGTCCTCCATTGAAATGCTGGCTTACGTACAAAGAAATTAACTACGGTACTCAGCCGACACCAGCAAGAAAAATGTACGAAGGATCGATCTACTAGACAGTAAAACACAAATAATCACATAATATCAAAGAAAATATATAGTAGTCAACTTTAAAGAACAGGATCAATACAATGAGACAGCTAAGACTGGATTTGAAGATAATCATTTCATGCTCCACCTGTATGCAAACAACAATTTATGAGCTTCCTAATTAACAGGACAAATGAATTTGAGGATGATTTATGAATGAATGAATGTATATCACATCTTTCTGGTCACATATTACGTATAAGTTGCGACGTTTTGGATAAAAAGATCTCTTTTTTTATCTTTAATTTCCATCTAGCCCTTGATTTTCTGTTGGCTCTGATCCTAACTCAGAACAGGAAGCGCTTGACTTTCTAGGGTTTGATGGCATCTTCTGTGGCCTTTTTAATAATCAAAATATTTGGGCACTATAACTCACGAGTCACGACTATCCCTTTCACTCACAGTTTCATGACTTTCAACACGTAAGCTACACTCCTTCCAAATTGATAACTCCTCATTATTTCATTATATTATGATATGTTTTTTTTCAATTGTGAATGGAAAATTCTCCATCTTTGACCCAGATGTAAAGGAAAACGACTGAAGTGGGCAGGCTTGAAACTGCATATATGGAACACTGAAACACAAGTGCCTAGCTATATATTTATTGTGATATTCGCAAGTCTCTTCCACAAGGCATACAACAAGATGGGGTTTGAGGTCAAGAGACGCTTCCTCCTGGCTTTTCTTTTGTTTGCTACCCTCTTCCTTGCATCCAGCTTGTTCCTCACCGGTAAGAGGAGCACGACCCTTTTTTTTGCTCTAAATTTTGTATATCCATAGGCTCCCATTTTGAGCTGTTTACTTGTGGGTGTGTGTGTCAACAGCGTAGAGAGGAAGGGAGAGCCTCCTCTTTGAACTAGCTGTTGTGTGCAAACATCCATACTAGACGCAAATGGTAAGAGGTAAACAAATATGAATCCAAAAAAGACGATAAAAATATTTTTCTCCTAGTTTTTTTTTTTTTTCTTTTTTCTCCTAGTTTTCTTGTTCATGTACTAAATGATATGGAGCACAGTTTGGAAACTCCTTCCCCTCCTTTCAACATTATTCACTCTTTCCTTTTTCTAAAAAAATTAACTTCAAAACATTCTCACAGCTTTTTTCTTCTTTTTTTTTTTCATTTTTATATCACATGATTTATTTTTTATTATCATTCAAATAAAAAAATTACTACAAAATAAAAACTTTTTTCATATGGCTTTTTTAATTCAGCTGCTACCAAAAAAAAAAAAAAGGGTAAAAAAAGGTTTACCAACCACTCCATGGCCTTTTGAAGTCTCAGTCAAGTTTGTCATGACAATCCGATTAACGAATAGCACACAATGATTTAACCACTACACCACTTCATCAGCATTCATCAAGATTTTTTCTCTAAATCTATATCTTTAATTTTTTCTCTATCATCAGGTGAGAAAACGGAAAAATTACTTCATGCGAGAGATGCTGAAGAATTTTCTGAAACTATTGCCGTAAAACAAAGAAACGGCCCACATTTGCTCTTGGCAAAACTCCGAATGGGGGTGCTTACTCCACCACCAAAACAATATCATGCAAAACGGGAACCCGAAGGACCACCGCCAGCTCCTGGGCTGGCTAGAAGGCCTCGCCCCTAATAGGCATTTCCCGTATTTCATGTATTAAACATTTCTTGATGCGGCGTAAAATAAATGACGTCAATAACTTTATGTAGACATCAAAATAATATGTACTCTACTCTAAATGTCAATTTAGCATGAGCTATTGAATCAATGTGTTAGCAAAGGATTGAACTATTGAATAAACTTGTTAGCGAAAGAATCGTGATCTTCTTAATTTACAACACTTCCATTTAACTTGGGCGCAACGAATTCTGCTCCTACACGGTCTCACTTATTCCTTCAACTGATTATCTTAGCTATAAAATTTAGTCAGCGACAAATTGGTGATGATGAATTCAACTCAACTAATCAAAAACATCTTGGTGATTGATCACCAAATTAACCTTTTGCATATGCATGCAAGTAAATGATTATCTTGTATGAGGGACATTTCACCCACTTACCATCTGAAAAAAATAAAATAAAAAAATAAGAGCAGCCAAAATATCGGCCGTGATTTGGGGAAGTAGGAGTATATATAGTATTATTAAAAAAATAAAAAATAAAAGGAGTCAAAATTTCATTTTTCCATTATTAAAATATGAAACAAATATATTAGGAAATTAAGCTTCACTTAATCCCTGAACTTTCACAACTTTTGCAATATTTTCTAAATGTTCAAAAATTTTCAATTTAGCGTATCAAACTTTCAATTTTTGTGCAATGTCACCAATCGGTTAGGTTTTTTCATTAAATCCTAACGTACAAAGGGTGTCAAAATTACCAAAGTACCCATTTTTTAGAAGAAAAAAAAATTACAAAGATTTAGGCATTGGTCAAAATTTAAGGAAATTTGCAAAAATACTCACATTGGAATCTTTGCAATTTTTTTTTTTAAAATTGGTATTTTGAAAATTTTAATACAATTTAATGAAAAAACCTAATGGATGGGTGACAGTGACATTGCAAAAAATTAGAAGTTTGATACATCAATTTTTTTTTTAAAAAAAAAAAAAAATTGAACTTCAAAGAAATACTTGCAAAAGTAATAAAAGTTCGGGGAGTTAAATAAAGTTTTTTTTTTTATTATTTTATTTGCTCCAAGGCTATACGCGTCTAATGGTCTTTCATTTCGGTGAGTGGAGGACTCTCGGTTCTTAACGTGAGATGCTCTCTAGCCAATAGGGTTACGTTCAGATTAAGAAAACAATTTCAGTGGAAAAAGACCGTAAGTAAGAATATCGTTGTCGATCGTCGTTGACAAAAGAACGCTTCTTTCGTTCTTTGAAAAGAGACATGTAATTTTCCTCTATTTGCATACCAAGAATCAAGGCTTTACGCGTGAACAAATGCCGAAGGAGCCTTGTTGATCAACAAGATCATCATTCAAGGTTCGCTGAACATAGGCAAAAATTGAGGTCATTCATGCTTTACAGAGAATAATATTTGGAGTACATTGCACTACAAAAAAAAAAAAAGGAAGCTCAATTAGTGACGTTTGGGATAATGATGTTTTTGAAAAAGTCACTAAAATGCAACATTTTATTGTTTAAACGTCATTATTCATAAAATAGTGCCGTTTCAATAGTATTAATATTCGCTATTTTACGCGTTGAAAGGCGACATTTGAATAGTGTTACTATTCATGCGTGAAGGTAACGTCTAAATACTGTTCAAACCACGTAATTTTTGAAAATATTGCCGCTCAAAATTTTCATTTATAACAACCATCCACACCCAAAAACTTCAAAATTTCTCCATCTTTCACCTAAACACATAAAAATAATTTTTAAAAAATACAGTTTTTTTATTCTTTTTCTAAAAAATTTATTTTCTTGTGTTTGATGACATGTTTTGTGGCATTCTAATTTGAAATATATCTTCCTTAGTAATCAAAATATCTCCAAATTGCGCTCATCAATAACTCCTGAATCTTAATTAACACAACAGAACTGAAAAATTGCCAAAAAGAAAGAGGCACTTAATAGTTAATTGTACAGATCAATTGTACAAACAAGTTAACCAATTTCAATATTGGCTTCATCCATTAAACTTTCCTTACGCATTTTGTTCCACTTTCTACCTAACCAAACAGACCATGCAAAATCTAATAAAACCAAAATACCCTCTTTATCTTTTCTTTCCATTAACAAATTAAGAAGGTGAACTATAATACGACAATATTGTTCATCCACTAGTGACCAGAACCCCTAAAACTCGATGAATGTCTGCAAGATCACGACCTAGGCCATCAAGAGTCAAGAGATTAACGATGTGCTAGCTAGTCGGGCTTGTTGACCATTGACGATTCACTAGAGAATTTCCAGCAGGTCCTGCACACACCCAAATCTGAGAAATATTGCTTTTCACCGCGAAAAACGGAAGGGAGATGAAGAGTTGAAAGAAAGACTCTTGGTTTCTTCTCTATATTTGAAAGGGAGAATTTATTTTATTAGAAGAAGAGAAACATTCGTCTCTCACACCTAGAATGACACACGTTAATTTATTAGACTTGGTTGAAAAAATTTCTTCTAATCTCGTTTGGAGGAAATTTCTGTCCTTATTTCGTTATGGTCGTATATGTATTTTTTTCTACTCGAATTGTAAATGGAAAATTCTCCATCTTTGACCTGACCAGTGCAGGAAAAAACAAAACTTAAGTGGGTTGCTAGGTTTGAAATTGCAAGCAGGAATAATCAAGGAGGAGTAGCTATATATTAATTGTGATATTTGCAAGTCTCTTCCACAGTGCAACATGGGGTTTGAGGTGATCAAGAGACGCTTCCTCCTTAGTTTTCTTGTGCTTACTACCCTGTACCTTGCATGGAGCTTATTGTTCGTCACCGGTAAGATTTTGTGTGTGTATGTATATCTATATATATATGTTAAATTTTGTCCAAATAATTAACAATCCCACCAATGAATAGCGGTACAATGATTTAACCACGCAACTCCATCAATATTCATCAAGATTTTCTCTTCTTGATATATCAGTCTAACCTCCATAAATTCATTGAATGTGTGGTGAAATAGCCTCACAACTACAAAATATAATGGAAAATTATAAAGTACAATACAAGGCTACTAGAATTTGATGAACTTGACACCTGTGCTTAATTATGTCATGTCTACTTCCAATTTCACTGTATTTATGATTTTTTAACACCAATTAGTACATCTTATCTTTACTTTTTTTTTTCTTGCTTGAAACTATTGGTGATAATTACCATGACCAGGTGAAAAAATGGAGAAGTTAGTTCATGCAAGAGATGCGGAGAAATTGTCTAGAGCTGTTACCACAAGAAAAAAAATGATAGGCCAACCGCTCATGATGCTCCGAGCATCTGCACATCCACCGCCGCCTCCTAATGCGGCCCCAGCGCCTCATCAAAGTTAGGCATTCCCTGTATTTCATGTATTAGACATTTATTGATATGGTGAAAATGTCATCAATAGCATAATATCGAAATCAAAATAATATGTACTCTACTTTAAATGTCAGCTCAGCATCAACCATTGAATAAATGTATTAGCAGAAGATCCATGTGTAACATTTCAATTACATATTAAGAAAGTTATTAGCCTACATAGAGTAAATAGATTATAAATGGGATCATGAGTGTTAAGTCCCACATTTATTTTTTACTAAATGAAATTGAGGTTTATAGCAATTTTAGGAAATTTCAATTACAACTTAACTAGTTATTTTAGGTTTATATGGCCTGATTGACTGTAATTTGCATATGCATATGCATATGAGTGAATGACTAACCTCGATCAAATAATTAATTTTTCAGCTTGACACAAACTTGTATAGCCTTATTAAAACTCAATATTCTAAATTTGTAAGGCTTCCAATTTTCAAAATTAATGGTGAAAAATATAAAAGATTTAGATAATTTTCAATTAAATCATGATCAAATTTACAACAGATCGAGATAAAAAGTTATGCTCGATCTCAATTTTATAACCTAGTTGTAATTAGAATATCACTAGTACTTCAAAACAAATTTAAAATTGTTTCCAACAATCAAGATATTAGGCTATAATTTTCAAAATACTTTGAAATATTTTGTTGATACATATTCCTATTTTCCTATGAATGATCGCTCTACTTTCTTCAAAGGAAAAAAAAAAAAAAAAAGGAAAAATCCTTTAATTTCCTCCATACTTTTTTTCTTTTCTTTTCTTTTCTTATCCATTTTCTTCAAATGAATTAATAGACTTTCATTTTTTTTATGACAAAAGACAGTGCATACTACGAGATTCATCAAAAAATAAAAACACTTTTATTCTTTATCGTATATTTTTTAGTACAAACACAGATGTGTGTGTTTATATATATATATATTGTTGAATTATTGAATTCAATGAAAAATATATATATTGCTCATTGTTAATACAAAGAGCTGTTAAGTGCACATGCAAGATGTGCAAAATAACATCAAGTTATTTATGTGTGAACATATATCTATCATGATAGTCCATCAAAAGTACTTTTCAAATTCTAAGGCCAATGCTTAGAAAAAAAAAAAAAAAATTCCAACGCCAATAATTTGTTGCAAAGATCCTATCTTTCTTTTTAGAAAATATATGGGATACTATAACACTCTTCTAAACTCACATGTAGTATTCTACATGAGTGCCATGTGGCAAACATGTATAAAAAAATTGAACCAAAATCTTGACAAGTAAATTTAATTGTTTAGTAGCTGAGGTAATAGTACACATGAATGTACCATGTGAATTACTATATCAATTTATAAGAGGCTTATAATAAATGCTATAATACCTCTAATACTAACGAGTAATGCTACATACCATTATATTATCTTCATTTTATCATCTCAAAGTTGATCTTGCTTTTAAAATTATAATTGAATTTAAAATGGATTACTATTAAATTTTGATCTAACAATGATTTTAACTTTGAGATGATAAAAACAAAATTGAAGAATTGTAGGTAACATTACTCAATAGAGGATAACTTCTATAGAGAAGTGGTGTAAACCACCTCCTTTCTGCCCAGCAATTAGCATTTGACAATTAGGAAAATCACACACAATTAACTAAGATGCAAAACACTAGATTAAAATCCTTTCTCACATCATCTAAATAAAAAAATCATTTTTTTTTTTCCAAATCCATCATTTTTCTCCCCCACTTCTCCGTGCTCTCTCTTTCTCTCCCTCTCCTCTGTATCTCTCTCTCTCTCTCTCTCTCTCTCTCTCTCCAGTGGCAGCAGTGACCTTGCCGGCTTCCAGCCCAGAGCTTCCGATTGAAGGTACTGGAGTCCACCCCGCCCGACGCCGGAGACCAGACCTCTCTGGTGCTCCATCTCTCTCTCTCTCTTTCTCCAGCCCGACACCGGTTCCTCTCTCCGGTGCTCCATCTCACTCTCTCCTCACCGGCGGCGAAGAACAAAAATTTGGTTTGGTCGAGGCAAAATTTTTGTTTTTGTAAAAGGAACTGTCCGGCAAAATTTGTGTAAAATTTTCCTTCTCACCGCCAAAAAAAAAAAAAAAAAAAGGAACCACAACAATCAATATTAAGATCATGCAAGAAGTTATAATCTGGTTCTAAAGACATTTGAATGCTTAAAACCAGTTTCGGTACATATAAAAAAGGGGCAAAAGTTTCGGGGCATAAATTCGTTCTTTTTGGGATATGGTTTTAGTGTCAAATTATTTAGTGGACAAAAGAGACATTGAAGCTCTGATTGTTTTCAAATTCTTTGGTTGATCTTGCAGATTCGCTACCAACCATCAATGCCACAACAGTTTTGGCCAAAACTTGGACCAGTTCAACAATACCAAAATGAACAATTGCTGGGAATTAACCCAAAATTTCTGAGTTATCATGAACTTTCATATTGCATTGACCATCATCAAAATCTGCATAACATATAAATTCAGAATTCTTGTACTCTAACGGCAGAGGGATGCCACAATGAACCACATACAACCATATTACAACCATATTAGGAGGGTTTGTTAAATCGAGTGGAAGTTCAATTCAGGGGTTTTCAGTGAAGTTACCCCAAATTTTTATGATAATTATCATCGGTGATATGAAATTCAGTATACCACAATTATGAGAGAAATCAAGCCATCTTATTGTTTATGCTCTTGCTTGATGTTAGAGAATATGTGAGCTTGTCTCACATTGCTTATGTACGAGAGTCTCTCTCTCTTTGGCCTCTATATATTGAAGCCTCCTATGTACTATCAAATCATTCAATAAAACAAGATATAACATATATGGCTTTAGTGTATAGATGTAGGTTATAGACCGAATTAACCACCTTAATCTTGTGTCTCTTTCTTGACTTTATTATTATTTCGCATTCTATACTCATTATATTGTAAGTTCTTACATGGTATCAGAGCTAAAGGTCATGGGATCGAACCTTGATTTCATCAATTCACTCTCCATTTAAATTAAATATTCCACGTATTAGACTTCACTTATTAAAAATGAGTTTACCCACTCATAAGGGTGGCACTTGTGAAACACGATTTTGATCAAATTGCCGAAAATGGGGTTGGTAGTGTTTCAAGATCAAAAGACCGCTAAATCTAAAAGAACCCAAATGATTCTAACGCATGTCAACAACAATGGCCAGACAATCGATTATAAGATTGACTAGGGTTTAATTTGTTACAGCACAAGACCAACGATAGCTAGGATATTCTATTAGAAAAATGAATAATTTTTATTGGAAAAAAAAATTATATATGAAATCGAATGGTTTTGGAATAGTTATTCTCATAGAAATAAGGGAACGAGATTACGAGAAAGACTATTAATTCTAGGGAAAAATGTAAATTCAGTCCTTGTGGTTTACCTGATTTGCAATTAACTCATTGTGGTATCAAAATGAACTCAAAGGTCCCTAAGGTATACCAAAAAAATAATTTAGTCCCTACAGTTAAATTTCGTTCACTGACTTAATAGATTCTAATAGCGTAAAACATTAGAGCCAATATAATTGTGATACTTGTCCTATTTAAGTCAGTATCATACTAAGGAAATTTGTTAAATTTGTTAAATTAGTAGACATAATTTGATTGTAGAGACTAAATTATATTTTTGGCTTACCTCGAGGACCTTTGAATTCATTTTGATATTACAAGGAGTTTATTGTAAATCAGGTAAACCACAAGGACTATTTTTGCATTTTTTCCTTAATTCTAAGCGTTATAGTATACTTTTAACATTGACTATTGTATTCCACAGGCCTTTTCACGTTTCTAATAATAGCTACTTATTTTTCCGATTAGAAATCATTCTACGAATCAAACATACCATATGTGTTGTTTATGCCGCTTAAAATAGGAATGAGATGTTAAAGAAGTTGACATTTGGGATTCGGAGATGGTTGTTAAGGTTTAATTTCGTTTAAGAAACTACTAGGAAAGGCTTCAAAAGATGTCTATTTTCAAAGAAACCGTAACACTCAAAAGAGACGCAAAGAAGCGTTCCTTTGTCAACAACGACAACAATCTTAATTACAGTCTTTTCCATAGAAATTGCTGTCTTTGAATTGAACGTAACCCCAGCTAGGGCTATTGCGAATTGGAGTTTGGAGTCTTTAAACGCGTGAATTGAGAGAGAGACTGAAGAAAAAAAAAATGAAAGGAATAATAAATTCAGTGTCGATCGTTAAGAAATATCTCAATATATTTGTTTCTTATTTTAATAGTGGGAAAAGATGGAATTTTTACACTTTTTTTTTTTTTTTGGTCATCCTTCTTAATATGTTCCTCTTTATATATGGTGACATGTATATGGCAACTATTATGTGAAAATATGGAAAATAAAAGAAGAGAGCTGCTGCTATACGGTCTTGGCAAAAACCATGGGTTTGTTGCCCACCGATCAACACGTGACATGTCTCAATATAAGAAAAAATGCAAAAAATTAAAGTGAGAACAAAACACCAAATCATATATGAGAGCAGCCAAAAAGGGGAGGAGCTGGGCCACGTGAGCAGTCATTTTATTGAACCGGATGTGAAGCATTTTTTGTTACATTACTAATCAAAATAGCAAAAAAACTAATTTATTGAGGTCAATGCGAATGCTCTTAGTGTATTTAACTAGATTTTAGTTAAACATTTAGTAAGCCATATGTGAATGGAATAATACGCTTTCCAAATTGAAGGTCACTGGCCGCATATATACTAAACGAAATGTAATGGAAAATTCTCCATCTTTGACCCGGTAAACGAAAAGGACTACAGTGCATGGAAAAATCAGACAGGAGTGGCTATATATACTCATTGTGATATTCGCAAGACTCCAGTCTTCCCCAATGCAACATAAGATTTGAGGTCATGAAGATACGCTTCCTCCTTGGGTTTCTTGTGCTTTCTACCATGTTCCTTGCATGGAGCTTGTTCGTCACCGGTAAGAGGAGCACCTTTAATTTTCTCTCTGAATTTTGTATATTATTGTTTGCAATGTATATATTTGTATTCCTTGCAATTGCTTCACATTTTGTACGTGTTGTTTACTTGTGGGTGTGTGTGTGAGAAAAGTAGAGTGAGAGAGAGGAAGGGACTAATTAAACACCAGTTAGCACTATCTTCTCTTTACTTTTTTCTTGCTTGAAATTATCAATGGTAATTACTTTGATCAAGTGAGAAAATAGAGAAGCTAGCTAGCTAGTTCATGCAAGAGATGCGAAAGAATTGTCTAGAGCTCAACCACCCTTGCCCTTAGCAAAAGTACCTACATATAGTGGCAAGCAAAACGACCAGTTGACCCGCTGCCACCACCTCAATCTCTAGAAGTGTGAGGAGGTGGCGGCAGGTCAGCTCTAGACAATTCTTTTGCATATTGAAAACTCAATGTCTAAATTTAAATCAGATGAAAACATAGGGGCTAAATATGATTTTTTTTTTCCCCCTAAAACAAATAAATAAATAAGTAAAACATATCACTTTTAGTAGTCCCAATGAACAATTTAAGACTTCGTTTGTTTTGATGTAAAGTATTTTTCTAAAAAATAATTTATTGAAAAATATTTTTCGATGTTCGGCGCGCAAGCAAAATCACAAATCATATATATATATATATATATATATATAAATGAAATTTAAGAAAATTGCTACTAGTGTTATTATTATTATTATTTTTTAAAAAAGATATACGATTACTTAAGTCATATGCACAAAAATTACAAAATTGTTTCTGACAGCGACAGTATTAAAGATTATTAATTGAGGCACTATTTTCATTAGTAACTTTTTCCTTTGAGGCCAGCTGATAAAAAAAAAAAAAAATCCAAAAACTACGACTAAAACGAAAAATTGAATAAAAGTTTCTTCGAGATAAAAAAGACTGAAAATTACTTTAATAAGTGTGATAATTAGTTGTCTACCAGTTTCATTTTCATGCAAAATTCATAATTATTTACGTACGTGGCTAAAAATTTTACAGCATTTTCAAGAAAATCAAAATCAACACGTTCGCCAAAAAAAAAAAAAAAAAAAAAAATCAGAGTTAGACGCTCGCAAAATACTCGTCGCTCTACATATATATAATTTGATTGAATGCATGTGTGTACTCTAAATGAAGTTTACAGTACTGCCTGTTGTATTTCGCTATTGACAGTAAGAGCTTGACATCTGCGTTTAGGTCATGTCTACTTACACTGTATTTATGATTTTTCAACACTAATTACTACTTTTTTTTTTTTTTTTGCCTGAAATTGTTGGTGGTAATTACACTAATCAGGTAAAAAAGTAGAGAAGTTAGTTCATGCAAAATCTGTGGAAGAATTGTCTGGAGCTGTTACCATAAAACAAAGGAAAGGCCTACCTTTACTCTCGGCAAAATTACGAGTGAAAATGCCACCAACACCTCCTCCTACAGCAAAAGAATTGCGACCTGGTGGAGGAGAAAAATTGCAATCTCCTATATGGTCCCCGGGGTCTCACCCTTAATATATAGGCATTTCTTGTATTTCATGAATTAGCTGACATCTCTTGATAAGGCACAAATGTCATCAATAGCCAAATATCGAAATTAAAGCAGTATTTACTTTAAATGTCGGGTCAGCATTAATAGTTGAATAAATGTGTTAGCAGGTGACCCAAGTGTAACACATCAGTTTTACATTAAGAATATGCAAAGTGTTTAGATTATAAAAGAGTTTATGGGTATTAATTAAGTTCTGCATTTGTTCATTAATAAGTGAAATTAGATTTTATAAGTAATTATACAAAACACACTTTAATTACAATTTAACTAATTATTTTGAAATGATAACATGGATGTAACTAGTACTCTATCTATCGTTACACTATGATTCTTCTTTACATTCTGAAGGCACATGTTCTCCCGGTTGACGAATTCCACTCCCACACGGTCCCATTTGTTCCTTCAATTGATTTTCTTAGCTAGCTACAAAATTTAATCGATTATAAATTGATGATGAATTGAACTCAACTACTCAAAAAAAATCTTGGTGATATATGGCCAAATATATTGAGTATTTGCATATGCATATGAGTGAATGATTATCTTGGAAAAACCTCAAATATATAATTAATCTTTCAGCATGACACAAACTTGTATAGCCTTATTGAAACTCAATATTCTAAATTTGTAAGGCTTCCAATTTTCGAAATTAATGGTGAAAAATATAAAAGATTTAGATAATTTTCAATTAAATCATGATCAAATTTACAACAAAGATAAAAAGTTATGCTCGATCGATCTCAATTTTATAACCTAGTTGTAATTATAATATGACTAGTACTTCAAAACAAATTGAAAATTGTTTCCAACAATCAAGATATTAGGCTATAATTTTCAAAATACTTTGAAATATTTTGTTGATATATACGTATTCCTATTTTCCTATATATGAATATTCAAATTTCAATAATCTTTTATTCAGTCCTCCATTGAAATGCTGGCTTACAAAGAAAACTAGAGTCAGCCTACAGCAGCAAGAAAAATGTATATAAAAGATCTAGTTAAGCAAAACTAAATTCAGACAGGAAAACACAAATAATCACATAATATGATCCAAATAAAACAGTAGTTAACTTTAAAGAACAATGAGATAGCTAAGACTGAAATAGCTTTCTAAAAACAAGATATTAAAGCAATAATGGGTCGACTCACAACTTTTATAGCACATTCATCTATCTACTATACAAAAATAAGTGAAAAATAGAATAAAAAATAATTTTTATCATTTCTCATGACTCACGTACGCTTATCACCTTCACTTTCAACACGAAATGGACAGTACTCCTTCTGAATTGCGCGCATTGATAACTCTCATAATTATTTCAATCATTAGGATATTTTGTTTCGAATTGAAGGTGATCACTAACGGAATAGTAATCGAAATGTAAATGGAAAATTCTCCTTGATTTTTTGTTGGCTCTGGTCCTAACTCAGAACATGCAGGAAGCATTTGATTAATTTCTTGGGTTTGATGGCCTGTTTTGTGGGGCAATTTAATTTGAAATATATCTTCCTTGGTATATAATCAAAATATTGAACGTACGTACTCTCCTCATTATTTCATTAGGGTATTTATTTATTTTTTATTTTTCATATTAAAGGTCACTAACTATATACTAATCCTCTCAAGTCAACTGGGTGTTGCAAGTAATTATCACATGTTCGGACAAGCAAAAAAAAAAAAAAAAATAGTAAAGAAACCATAAGTAGCAGCAGCTGGATTGAAAAGCACTAAAAAGTCAAGTCAGTACAAATCCAAAGAAAAACAACAATTAGGCTCTGCTCATTAACAAATAATTAAGATTATTCTTAACTAATAAGGAGTGATAGTGCCCCACTACACATGTTAAAAGCTAAAAAAAATTAATATCAACCTCCATTTAATTAGTTCACTAAGTCTAAGCTGAAACGTACCCACAAAGCTAGCTTGTTGAGATGCAGGAACTTTGTTCTGCAAATGATTTTTCAAGACTTTTGATGCAGAGGACTTTGTTGAGATGCAGAAATTGACGAGATTTTTGTTCTAGAACGAGATTTTTCAAAAAATCAACTATTAAATTTGTAGGGTTACATAAGTTTACAATTTAATAGTTGATTTGTAAGATAAGATGAGAAAAATATTAACGTGAATCATTTTTTTTTTAACACTCACGTTCTCTTTTGTACGATTTTTTTTAACTGATGTGACGTGACGTGCCATGTCACTCTCTAAGATTCTATGCGTAAAAAAATGCATTAAAACTTAGGGACTAATTTTTAATTTTTCCAAAGTAAATATGAACCTTTTGAAAAAAAAAAAGAAAAGAAAAACTCTTTAAAGTGTCTTGTTTGGATACGTTTTCTGTAGTTGGATTTTAAATGATTTTGAGTAATGCTATAAGTCTTCCTAGAGTCTTCTCAGAATCATCACAAATATGATGTGGCTTTTAAAATTACCGTTGAATTTGAGATTTGATTTATAGACTTTTAATCTATTAGTGATTTTAAAAGTCACATCACATTTGGGATGACTCTAGGAGGACTCTAAAAAGACTTATAGCATTACTCTTTTTCAATTGACTCGATTAATTGGGGATTAAGGGATGGAAGTTAGGGTTGGGTTTACATGTCCTTCGGAAAATTTGGAATAAAAAATCTCGGACTACCATATTAATTGAAGCTGGATGATGATTTTTCAACTTGGTTGGGTAAAGGCAAAGGAAATTAGTATACATTAATTATAAAGAAAATTTGAAATAAAAACTCTTTGACGTACATTTTCCTGTTGTTAGAATAATGATTTTTAATGAGAATAAAAAACTCTGAAAATTTGAAATAAAAAAACTCATACAATTTATTAGGAAAATGTTTTTCTATAGTTGGATTTTAGATTGTAATTTTTGAACACGACTGAGTAAATTAAAGAAAAGGAAAGGAATAAGGAAAGGAGGGATATACATGCATGGTCCGTAAAATCCTCCCTTGGTTGGTTTTATAAATGATGGATGATGCCTCCCAACAACTCACTCTTTAATTGTGTTCAATGTTCATCCAACAACTCTTTACGGTGTACAAATACGACCCTGAAGACGCCAGTCCTTTAATTGTGTTCACTGACTCCTTTAATTGGATTCAGTGATATGGATGAACGTGCGTCGTGGAGATTCCTTGTGATTAAGGAAAGATTTAAGGAGCTGTTTGGGAAGCAAGACGCAAGACATGATAGGCAGAATAGGATTCTTTCCCGTCCAAAATAGATTGGAGAATATTCAGTTCATGAGTAAGATTTCTTCTTAAAAATTCTGAAGTCATAAACCCCAAGGGCTAGATCTATTTTTTTTTTTTAATTGGTAATTTATAAATTTTAATGCAATTTAATAGAAAAATCTAACAGATGGGTGACATTGACATTGCAAAAAATTAGAAGTTTGATATACTAAATTTTTTTTTTGAACTTAAAAAAAAATAATTCCAAAAGTAATAAAAGTTCGGAGTTAAATAAAGTTTTTTATTTTATTTTATTTGCTCCAAGGCTATACGCGTCTAATTTCGGTCTTTCATTTCGGTAGTGGAAGGCTCTCGGTTCTTATCGTGAATGCTCTCTAGCCATAGGGTTACGTTCAAAGACAATAATTTCTGTGGAAAAGACCGTAAGTAAGAATATCGTTGTCGCCGTTGACAAAAGAATTAACGCTTCTTTGCGTTCTTTGAAAAGAGACAAATGTAATTTTCCTCTATTTGCATACCAAGAGTCAAGGCTTTACGAGTGAACAAATGCCGAAGGAGAGCCACTTTTGTTGATCAAGAAGATCATCATTCAGAGGTTAGCTGAACATAGGCAAAAATTGAGGACATTGCATGCTTTATAGAGAATAATATTTGGAGCATACATTGCACTACCCAAAAAAAAAAAAAAAAAACAAACAAAAAACAAAAGCAAAGGCTCAATTAGTGACGTTTGAGATAATTATGTTTTTTGAAATAGTCACTAAAATGCGATGTTTTACTGTTTAAACGTCATTATTCATAAAATAGTGACGTTTGAATAGTATTAGTATTCACCCGTCGCTAGTTTATGCATTGAAATGCGACATTTGAATAGTATTACTATTCACGCGTGAAGGTAATGTCTAAACACTATTCAAACGACGTAATTTTTGAAAATATTGGCGATCAAAATTTTCGTTTATAACAAATTAACAACCACACTCAAAAACTTCAAAATTTCTCCATCTTTCGCCTAAACACATAAAAATAATTTTTAAAAAATACAGTTTTTTTTTTCTTTTTTTTTTTTAAAAATTTATTTTCTTGTGTTTGATGACATGTTTTGTGGCATTCTAATTTGAAATATATCTTCCTTAGTAATCAAAATATCTCCAAATTGCGCTCATCAATAACTTCTGAATCTTAATTAACACAACAGATCGAACTGAAAAATTGCCAAAAAGAAAGAGGCACTTAATAGTTAATTATACAGATCAATTGTACAAACAAATAAGTTAACCAATTTCAATGGCTTCATCTATTAAACTTTCCTTACGCATTTTGTTCCACTTTCTTCCTAACCAAACAGATCGACCATGCAAAATCTAATAAAACCAAAATACCCTCTTTATCTTTTCTTTCCATTAACAAATTAAGAAGGTGAACTATAATACGACATTGTTCATCCACTAGTGACCAGAACCCCTAAAACTCGATGAATGTCTGCAAGATCACGACCTGGGCCATCAAGAGTCAAGAGATTAACGATGTGCTAGCTAGTCGGGGCTTGTTGACCATTGACGATTCACTAGAGAATTTCCAGCAGATCCTGCAAACACCCAAATCTGAGAAATGCTTTTCACCGTGAAAAACGGAAGGGAGATGAAGAGTTGAAAGAAAGACTCCTGGTTTCTTCTCTATATTTGAAAGAGAGAATTTATTTTATTAGAAGAAGCTAGAGAAACATTCGTCTCTCACACGATAGAATGACACGCGTTAATTTATTAGATTTAGTTAGAAAAATTTCTTCTAGTCTCGTTTGGAGGAAATTTTTGTTCTCATTTTATTATGGTATATGTATTTTTTTCTACTCGAATTGTAAATGGAAAACTCTCCATCTTTGACCAGGCCAGTGCAGGAAAAAACAAAACTTAAGTGGATAGCTAGGTTTGAAATTGCGTGGAATAATCGAAGAGTAGCTATATATTAATTGTGATATTTGCAAGTCTCTTCCACAATGCAACATGGGGTTTGATCAGGTGATCATCAAGAGACGCTTTCTCCTTAGTTTTCTTGTGCTTACCCTGTACCTTGCATGGAGCTTACTGTTCGTCACCGGTAAGATTTTGTGTATATATATATATGTTAAATTTTGTCCAAATAATTAACAATCCCACCAATGAATAGCGGTACATTAATGATTTAACCACGCAACTCCATCAATATTCATCAAGAATTTCTCTTCTTGATATATCAGTCTAACCTCCATAAATTCATTGAATGTGTGATGAAATACCCTCACAACTACAAAATATAATGGAAAATTATAAAGTACAATACAAGGCTACTAGAATTTGATGAACTTGACACCTGTGTTTAATTATGTCATGTCTACTTCCAACTTCACTGTATTTATGATTTTTTAACACCAATTAGTACATCTTATCTTTCCTTTTCTTTTTTTCCTGCTTGAAACTATCGGCAATAATTACTGTGACCAGGTGGAAAAATGGAGATGTTAGTTCATGCAAGAGATGCGGAGAAATTGTCTAGAGCTGTTACCACAGCAAAAAAAATGATAGGCCAACCGCTCATGATGCTCCGAGCATCTGCACATCCACCGCCGCCTCCTAATGCGCCCCCAGCACCTCATCCAAGCTAGGCATTCCTTGTATTTCATGTATTAGACATTTATTGATGTGGTGAAAATGTTATCAATAGCATAATATCGAAATCAAAATAGTATGTACTCTACTTTAAATGTCAGCTCAGCATCAACCATTGAATAAATGTATTAGCAGAAGATCTATGTGTAACATTTCAATTACATATTAAGAAAGTTATTAGTCTATATAGAGTGAATATATTATAAATGAGATCATGAGTGTTAAGCCCCACATTTGTTTTTCACTAAATGAAATTGAGGTTTATAAGTAATTTTAGGAAACTTCAATTACAACTTAACTAGTTATTTTGAAATGATAAGACACTTCCAGTTAATATTTGGTATTATATGGCCTGATTGACTGTAATTTGCATATGCATATGCATATGAGTGAATGATTATCTTGGAAGAACCTCGATCAAATAATTAATCTTTCAGCTTGACACAAACTTGTATAGCTAGCCTTATTAAAACTCAATATTCTAAATTAGTAAGGCTTCCAATTTTCAAAATTAATGGTGAAAAATATAAAAGATTAGATAATTTTCAATTAAATCATGATCAAATTTCCAACAGAGACAAAAAGTTATGCTCGATCTCAATTTTATAACCTAGTTGTAATTAGAATATGACTAATACTTCAAAACAAATTGAAAATTGTTTCCAACAATCAAGATATTTGGCTATAATTTTCAAAATACGTTGAAATATTTTGTTGATACATATTCCTATTTTCCTATGAATGATTGCTCTACTTTCTTCAAAGAAAAAAAAAAGAAAAGAAAAGAAAAATCCTTTAATTTCCTCCATACTTTTTTTTGTTTTTTCTTTTCTTATCCATTTTCTTCAAATACCTCTAATACTAACGAGTAATGCTACATACCATCATATTATCTTCATTTTATCATCTTAAAGTTGATATTCCTTTTAAAATCATAATTGAATTTGAAATTGATTATTATTAAATTTTGATCTAATAATGATTTTAACTTTGAGAGGATAAAAATAAAATTGAAGAATTCTAGGTAACATTACTCAATAGAGGATAACTTCTATAGAGAAGTGGTGTAAACCACCTCCTTTCTGCCCATCAATGAGCATTTGACAGCTAGGAAAATCACACACAATTAACTAAGATGCAAAACACTAGATTAAAATCCTTCTCACATCATCCAAATAAAAAAAATCAAAATTCTTTTTTTTTTCCAAACCCATCAATTTTCTCCCCCACTTCTCTGTGCTCTCTCTTTCTCTCCCTTTCCTTTGTCTCTCTCTCTCTCTAGCGGCAGCAGTGACCTCGTCGGAGCCCAGCCCAGAGCTTCCGATTGAAGGCACCAGAGTCCAGCCCAGCCCGACACTGAAGAAGACGCCGGAGCCCACCCTGACGCCGGAGACTAGACCTGTCCGGTGCTCCATCTCTCTATCTCCTCACTGGCGGCGAAGAACAAAAATCTAGTTTGGTTGAGGCAAAATTTTTGTTTTTGTAAAAGGAGCTGGCCAGCAAAATTTGTGTAAAATTTTCCTTCTCACTGCCAAAAAAAAAAAAAGGAACCACAACAATCAATATTAAGATCATGCAGGAAGTTATAATCTGGTTCTAAAGACATTTGAATGCTTAAAACCAGTTTCGGTACATATAAAAAAGGGGCAAAAGTTTTAGGGCATAAATTCGTTCTTTTTTGGATCTGGTTAGTGTCAAATTATTTAGTGGACAAAATAGACATTGAAGCTCTAATTGTTTTCAAATTCTTTGGTTGATCTTGCAGATTCGCTACCAGCCATCAATGCCACAACAGTTTTGGCCAAAACTTGGACCAGTTCAACAATACCAAAGTGAACAATTGTTGGGAATTAACCCAAAATTTCTGAGTTATCATGAACTTTCTGTTGGTTGCCGACAAGGTTTTTCCCTACTTAAGATAAGATTTTGATTAAACAAAATGGAGCAAGTCATACAAAAGATTTATCTAGATGGTTCTCCATCCATCTAGAAGGTTCTCTTCAAAGATTTATCTAGATGGTTCTCCATCCATCTAGAAGGTTCTCTTCAAGATGTATCTAGATGATTCTCTATTCATCTAGAAGGTTCTCAATTTGTCTTCATCATCTAGATGGTTCTACCTTGGAGGCTAAGTTCATTCATCTAGAAGATTCTAACTTGGGGGCTAAGATCATCTTCTAGATGCTTCTAACTTTGGCTATAAATAGCCAAGGGGTCTTATGCCTCAAACATGCTTGAGGAAGATCAAGAACAACACACACAAGAAGAGAAGTCAAGAGAGCCTCAGTTATACTCCAGAGAGAGAGTTAAGAAAAGAGTGTTTTAATACACCACTGAGAGTGTATATTAGTTTCAACAGAGGTTGTTTCTCTCTGTATTGTTTTACTCCTGTATTAACTCAAGTTTTGCATAACTTGAGTAAACACCACTGTAACAAGTTGTTTATAGTGGATTGATTGGAGTTACTTCCGTGGATGTAGGCCCACTGCCGAACCACGTAAATACTGTGTGTTGATCTCTTGCATTTATCATTCCATTATTATTCTGTGGAGTTTGCACAACCATTGAGTCAAGGGTGTGGCCATCCCTAACAAGTGGTATCAGAGCCAGGTTTACGGTAATACGGTACTATTCACCGACGCCTTTCATTTGAAGATTGTTGTGCAATTTTAATGGAAGGTACAAGCAGCAGAATGATAAGCCTAAATGGTAGCAATTGGCTACTTTGGAAAGGCAAGATGTTGGACATACTTTACTGTAAAGATATGTATGCTCCAATTGAAGGTGACACAGCCAAGCCAAAGGAGACTTCAGATGCAGAGTGGAAGAAATTAAATTTACAAGTAGTTGGCCTCATTCGGCAATGGGTGGATGACAAAGTCTACCATCATATTTCCGATGAAACCAATGCTTGTGAATTATGGAAGAAGCTGACAGCAAGATACGAGCGAAAGACAGCCGTAAACAAAGCCTTCTTGATTCGACAACTTGTTAACTTGAAGTTTAAGGAGGGTGCTTCAGTTTCCAACCATCTGAATGATTTTCAAAGTATCGTAAATCAACTGAACACTATGAAGATGACTCTTGATGAGGAGCTACAAGCTTTGATGCTCTTGAGCTCTCTACCAGATAGCTGGGAAACCTTGGTGGTGTCCTTGAGTAACTCAACTCCCGATGGCAAGATGACCATGGAGCAAGTTACAAGCAGCATGTTCAATGAAGAAACCAGAAGACAGACTGCTGGGACAGACAGTGCACAAGCTCTTGTCACAGAGAACAGGGGCAGAAGCAAAAACAGAGGTTTCAAGAGTCGTGATAAATCCAAAGGAAGGTCAAAGTCAAGAGGGAGGTCCATTGAAAGAAGAAAATGTTATCATTGCGGCAAGGAGGGTCATATGAAGAGAAATTGCTATGCTTGGAAGCGAGAACAAAACCAAGCTGACTTCAGCCAAAGGAAAGATGATGAAAAGAATACAACTGCCACTTGCTCAGGGCAAGATGTGGTAGTTTTATCTTATGGCGCTGGGGATTGTTTGCATGTTGCGGGTAATGATGAGAAGTGGGTTGTAGACACCGCTGCCTCTTACCATGCTACTCCTAACAAGGAGATCTTCACATCATACAAAGCAGGAGACTTTGGTATGGTGAGAATGGGTAACACTAGCAACTCGAAGATAGTTGGGGTTGGTAACATCCGTGTTCAAACCAATGTCGGGTGTACATTGATTTTGAAGGATGTTCGACATATTCCTGACCTGCGTCTCAATCTCATATCTGGGAATATCCTTGATAAAGAAGGGTATGAAAGTTACTTTGGCAAAGGAGTTTGGAAGCTCACCAAGGGATCTTTGGTGGTGGCTAAAGGCAAGTCTTGTTGTTCATTATACAAGACACATATGAAGGTGTGTCGTGATGAGCTGTTCGCTGTGGAAGATAGTTCATCTCCAAATTTATGGCACAAAAGGCTGGGTCACATGAGTGAGAAAGGGCTGCAGATTTTGGCAAAGAAGTCGCTCATTCCCATTGACAAAGGTAAAGCTCTTAATCTATGTGAACATTGTTTATTCGGGAAGCAACATAGAGTTTCTTTTGCAACATCTTCACAAAAGAAATCTACTATTCTGGAGAGGGTCTACTCAGATGTTTGTGGACCTATCGAAGTTCCAACCTTGGGTGGCAATAGATATTTTGTCACATTCATTGATGATGCATCAAGAAAAGTGTGGGTCTATCTATTAAAGACAAAAGATCAAGTCTTTGATATCTTTCAACAATTCCATGCCATGGTTGAAAGAGAGACTGGAAAGCAATTGAAGTGTCTCCGTACTGACAATGGAGGAGAATACACTGTGAAGAAATTCAGAAGCTTTTGCTCAGAGCATGGAATAAGGCATGAAAGGACTGTACCAGACACCCCACAACACAATGGTATTGCGGAGAGGATGAACCGCACCATTGTAGAAAGAGTTAGATGCATGCTCAAAATGGCTGGATTAGACAAGTCATTTTGGGGAGAGGCCACTCTGACGGCCTGCTATTTAATCAACCGTTCACCTTCAGTTCCTTTGGGTTTCGACATACCGGAGAGAGTATGGAGCGGAAGAGATGTCTCATATTCTCATCTGAAGGTATTTGGGTGCAAGGCTTTTGCACATGTTCCAAAGGAGAACAGGTTGAAGCTTGATGACAAGGCACTTCCCTGTATTTTTCTGGGTTATGGAAATGAAGAATTTGGATTCAGGCTATGGGATCCAATCAAGAGGAAGATTGTCAGAAGTCGAGATGTGATTTTCTATGAAGACCAATTCTATGGTGATGCAGATAAACCTGAGAAGTCTAAAGCTGCGATTGAAGATATAGTTGATTTATCTTCCAGTCCTTCTCAGTATACTCCAGACAAGGAAGTTCTGCATGATGCTACACCAGAATTGACTCCTAGTAATGAGCCGGAGTTGCTTGATAATGATGAAGATACTGAGCAGGGGGAGCATCCTCATGATCAGGAAGATTCAAGATCTCAGGTTAGAAGATCTACGAGAGAGCAAAGACCGTCATCCAAATATCCTACTTCAGAATATATTTTGCTTACTGAAGAGGGGGAGCCAGAGAGTTTCCAAGAAGTACAATCTCATAAGGATAAAATCTGCTGGGTAAAAGCCATGCAAGAAGAGATGAATTCCCTGCAGAAAAATGATACCTATGAGTTGGTAAAACTTCCTAAAGGAAGAAAAACACTAAAGAACAAATGGGTGTTCAAGCTGAAAAGGGATAGCAATGGAAAGCTAGCAAAGCACAAAGCACGGTTAGTAGATAAAAGCTTTGCACAGAAGAAAGCAATGGAGGTCATTCCTTACTCCTTAGTTGTTGGGAGTCTTATGTATGCCATGGTGTGCACACGACCAGACATTGCACATGCTGTAGGTACTATCAGCAGATTTCTCCCAAATCTGGGCAAAGACTATTGGGAAGCTATGAAATGGATTTTAAGATATCTGAAGGGTACTTCCAATTCATGCTCAAGGACGAAGCATATTGATGTGAGGTATCATTGGCTACGTGAGGTGATAGACAAGAAGCAAATGAAGCTTGAAAAGATCCATACAGAAAAGAATCCCTCTGATATGTTGACTAAGGTGGTTCTGACTGGGAAGCATGAGCTATGTTCCCAGTTAGCCGGTTTAAACTTCCTGTGAGTGAAGTTAGTCGTGGCTTGCTCCTCTAAGTAGGGAGGGGGAGATTTGTTGGTTGCCGACAAGGTTTTTCCCTACTTAAGATAAGATTTTGATTAAACAAAATGGAGCAAGTCATACAAAAGATTTATCTAGATGGTTCTCCATCCATCTAGAAGGTTCTTTCAAAGATTTATCTAGATGGTTCTCCATCCATCTAGAAGGTTCTCTTCAAGATGTATCTAGATGATTCTCTATTCATCTAGAAGGTTCTCAATTTGTCTTCATCATCTAGATGGTTCTACCTTGGAGGCTAAGTTCATTCATCTAGAAGATTCTAACTTGGGGGCTAAGATCATCTTCTAGATGCTTCTAACTTTGGCTATAAATAGCCAAGGGGTCTTATGCCTCAAACATGCTTGAAGATGCTTGAGGAAGATCAAGAACAACACACACAAGAAGAGAAGTCAAGAGAGCCTCAGTTATACTCCAGAGAGAGAGTTAAGAAAAGAGTGTTTTAATACACCACTGAGAGTGTATATTAGTTTCAACAGAGGTTGTTTCTCTCTGTATTGTTTTACTCCTGTATTAACTCAAGTTTTGCATAACTTGAGTAAACACCACTGTAACAAGTTGTTTATAGTGGATTGATTAGAGTTACTTCCGTGGATGTAGGCCCACTGCCGAACCACGTAAATACTGTGTGTTGATCTCTTGCATTTATCATTCCATTATTATTCTGTGGAGTTTGCACAACCATTGAGTCAAGGGTGTGGCCATCCCTAACACTTTCATATTGCATTGACCATCATCAAAATCTGCATAACATATAAATTCAGAATTCTTGTACTCTAATGGCAGAGGAATGCTACAATGAACCACATACAACCATATTACAACCATATTAGGGGGGTTTGTCAAATCGAGTGGAAGTTCAATTTAGGAGTCTTTAATGAAGTTACCCCAAATTATATAATAATTATCATCATTGATGTGAAATTCAGTATACCAATTCTAAGAGAAATTAAGCCATCTTATTGTTTATGCTCTTGCTCGATGTTAGAGAATATGTGAGCTTGTCTCACATTGCTTATGTATGAGAGTCTCTCTCTTTGGCCTTTATATATTGAAGCCTCCTATGTACTATCAAATCATTCAATAAAACAAGATATAACCTATATGGCTTTAGTATATAGATGTAGGTTATAGACCGAATTAACCACCTTAATCTTTTTTTTTTTTTTTTTTTTGGGAAAAAAATCAACTTTTCATTAGAATATCACGTGCCTAGAGCAATATGCTCCAGCACAAGAGTCTCTTCAATACAAGCAGGAGGCTCATGCCAAATTTGATCCACTGCATGTCGTACAGCGTATTTAGAAAGGAGATGTGCAGCCTTATTCCCCTCTCTTTTCACAAAAGTCATCCGCCACTGGTCCAACTCCTGAAGCTCCACCTTGATGTCCTCTATAACGTGTCCCAAGCTACTTCTATCTGCTAGCGCGCAGTTGACAGCATCAATAATACATTTTGCATCTCCCTCAAGATTAACCACCTTAATCTTGTGTCTCTTTCTTGACTTTATTATTATTTCGCATTCTATACTCATTATATTATAAGTTATTACATGGTATCAGAGTCAAAGATCCTGTGATCAAATCTTGACTTCGTCAATTCACCCTCCATTTAAATTAATTATTCTACGTATTTGACTCCACCTATTAAAAATGAGTTTACCCACTCATGAGGGTGGCACTTGTGAAACACGATTTTGATCAAATTGCCGAAAATGGGGTTGGTAGTGTTTCAAGATCAAAAGACGGCTAAACCTAAAAGAACCCAAATGATTCTAACGCATGTCAACAACAATGGCCAGACAATCGATTATAAGATTGAAGGAAGGCAAAAAATCGTGATACACGATGCAAATTGGTGTTCTGTATCTGACGAGAACAAACCAACAGCTAGGGTTTAATTTGTTACAGCACATGACCAACGATAGCTATAGGATATTCGATTAGAAACATGAATAATTTTTATTTAAAAAAAAAATTGTATATGAAATTGAATGGTTTTGGAATAGTCATTTTTATGGAAATAAGGGAATGAGATTATGAGAGAGACTATTAATTCTAAGCGTTATAGTATACTTTTAACACTAAGACTATTGTACTCCACCGGCACTTTTACGTTTCTAATAAAAGCTACTTATTTTTTCTAATAGAAATCATTCTACGAATCAAACATATATACCATATGTGTTAATGTTTGTGCCGCTTCAAATAGGAATGAGATGTTAAAGAAGTTGACATTTGGGATTCGGAGATGGTTGTTAAGGTTTAATTTCGTTTAAGAAACTACTAGGAAAGGCTTCAAAAGATGTCTATTTTCCACTCAAAAGAGACGCAAAGAAGCGTTCTTTTGTCAACAACGACAACAATCTTAATTAGTCTTTTCCATAGAAATTATGTCTTTGAATTGAACGTAACCGGCCACAGGGCTATTGCGAATTGGAGTTTGGAGTCTTTAAACGCGTGAATTGAGAGAGAGACTGAAGAAAAAAAAAAAATGAAAGGAATAATAAAGTCAGTGTCGATCGTTAAGAAATATCTCAATATATTTGTTTCTTATTTTAATAGTGGGAAAAGATGGAATTTTTACACTTTTTTTTTTTTTTTTCATCCTTCTTAATATATTCCTCTTTATATATGGTGAGATGTATATGGAAACTATTATGTGAAAATATGGAAAATAAAAGAAGAGAGCTGCTGCTATACGGTCTTGGCAAAAACCATGGGTTTGTTGCCCACCGATCAACACGTGACATGTCTCAATATAAGAAAAAATGCAAAAAATTAAAGTGAGAACAAAACACCAAATCATATATGAGAGCAGCCAAAAAGGGGAGGAGCTGGGCCACGTGAGCAGTCATTTTATTGAACCGGATGTGAAGCATTTTTTGTTACATTACTAATCAAAATAGCAAAAAAACTAATTTATCGAGGTCAATGTGAATGCTCTTAGTGTGTTTAACTAGATTTTAGTTAAACATTTAGTAAGCCATATGCTGAATGGAATAATACGCTTTCCAAATTGAAGGTCACTGGCCGCATATATACTAAACGAAATGTAATGGAAAATTCTCCATCTTTGACCCGGTAAACGAAAAGGACTACAGTGCATGGAAAAATCAGACAGGAGTGGCTATATATACTCATTGTGATATTCGCAAGACTCCAGTCTTCCCCAATGCAACATAAGATTTGAGGTCATGAAGATACGCTTCCTCCTTGGGTTTCTTGTGCTTTCTACCATGTTCCTTGCATGGAGCTTGTTCGTCACCGGTAAGAGGAGCACCTTTAATTTTCTCTCTGAATTTTGTATATTATTGTTTGCAATGTATATATTTGTATTCCTTGCAATTGCTTCACATTTTGTACGTGTTGTTTACTTGTGGGTGTGTGTGTGAGAAAAGTAGAGTGAGAGAGAGGAAGGGACTAATTAAACACCAGTTAGCACTATCTTCTCTTTACTTTTTTCTTGCTTGAAATTATCAATGGTAATTACTTTGATCAAGTGAGAAAATAGAGAAGCTAGCTAGCTAGTTCATGCAAGAGATGCGAAAGAATTGTCTAGCTAGAGCTCAACCACCCTTGCCCTTAGCAAAAGTACCTACATATAGTGGCAAGCAAAACGACCAGTTGACCGACTGCCACCACCTCAATCTCTAGAAGTGTGAGGAGGTGGCGGCAGGTCAGCTCTAGACAATTCTTTCGCATATTGAAAACTCAATGTTTAAATTTAAATCAGATGAAAACATAGGGGCTAAATATGATTATTTTTTTTCCCCTAAAACAAATAAATAAATAAGTAAAACATATCACTTTTAGTAGTCCCAATGAACAATTTAAGATTTCGTTTGTTTCGATGTAAAATATTTTTCTAAAAAATAATTTATTAAAAAATATTTTTCGATGTTCGGCGCGCAAGCAAAATCACAAATCATATATATATATATATATATATATATATATTAAAAAAAATGAAATTTAAGAAAATTGCTACTAGTGTTATTATTATTATTATTTTTTAAAAAAGATATACGATTACTTAAGTCATATGCACAAAAATTACAAAATTGTTTCTGACAGCGACAGTATTAAAGATTATTAATTGAGGCACTATTTTCATTAGTAACTTTTTCCTTTGAGGCCAGCTGATAAAAAAAAAAAAAAATCCAAAAACTACGACTAAAACGAAAAATTGAATAAAAGTTTCTTCGAGATAAAAAAGACTGAAAATTACTTTAATAAGTGTGATAATTAGTTGTCTACCAGTTTCATTTTCATGCAAAATTCATAATTATTTACGTACGTGGCTAAAAATTTTACAGCATTTTCAAGAAAATCAAAATCAACACGTTCGCCAAAAAAAAAAAAAAAAAAAAAAATCAGAGTTAGACGCTCGCAAAATACTCGTCGCTCTACATATATATAATTTGATTGAATGCATGTGTGTACTCTAAATGAAGTTTACAGTACTGCCTGTTGTATTTCGCTATTGACAGTAAGAGCTTGACATCTGCGTTTAGGTCATGTCTACTTACACTGTATTTATGATTTTTCAACACTAATTACTACTTTTTTTTTTTTTTTTGCCTGAAATTGTTGGTGGTAATTACACTAATCAGGTAAAAAAGTAGAGAAGTTAGTTCATGCAAAATCTGTGGAAGAATTGTCTGGAGCTGTTACCATAAAACAAAGGAAAGGCCTACCTTTACTCTCGGCAAAATTACGAGTGAAAATGCCACCAACACCTCCTCCTACAGCAAAAGAATTGCGACCTGGTGGAGGAGAAAAATTGCAATCTCCTATATGGTCCCCGGGGTCTCACCCTTAATATATAGGCATTTCTTGTATTTCATGAATTAGCTGACATCTCTTGATAAGGCACAAATGTCATCAATAGCCAAATATCGAAATTAAAGCAGTATTTACTTTAAATGTCGGGTCAGCATTAATAGTTGAATAAATGTGTTAGCAGGTGACCCAAGTGTAACACATCAGTTTTACATTAAGAATATGCAAAGTGTTTAGATTATAAAAGAGTTTATGGGTATTAATTAAGTTCTGCATTTGTTCATTAATAAGTGAAATTAGATTTTATAAGTAATTATACAAAACACACTTTAATTACAATTTAACTAATTATTTTGAAATGATAACATGGATGTAACTAGTACTCTATCTATCGTTACACTATGATTCTTCTTTACATTCTGAAGGCACATGTTCTCCCGGTTGACGAATTCCACTCCCACACGGTCCCATTTGTTCCTTCAATTGATTTTCTTAGCTAGCTACAAAATTTAATCGATTATAAATTGATGATGAATTGAACTCAACTACTCAAAAAAAATCTTGGTGATATATGGCCAAATATATTGAGTATTTGCATATGCATATGAGTGAATGATTATCTTGGAAAAACCTCAAATATATAATTAATCTTTCAGCATGACACAAACTTGTATAGCCTTATTGAAACTCAATATTCTAAATTTGTAAGGCTTCCAATTTTCGAAATTAATGGTGAAAAATATAAAAGATTTAGATAATTTTCAATTAAATCATGATCAAATTTACAACAAAGATAAAAAGTTATGCTCGATCGATCTCAATTTTATAACCTAGTTGTAATTATAATATGACTAGTACTTCAAAACAAATTGAAAATTGTTTCCAACAATCAAGATATTAGGCTATAATTTTCAAAATACTTTGAAATATTTTGTTGATATATACGTATTCCTATTTTCCTATATATGAATATTCAAATTTCAATAATCTTTTATTCAGTCCTCCATTGAAATGCTGGCTTACAAAGAAAACTACAGTCAGCCTACAGCAGCAAGAAAAATGTATATAAAAGATCTAGTTAAGCAAAACTAAATTCAGACAGGAAAACACAAATAATCACATAATATGATCCAAATAAAACAGTAGTTAACTTTAAAGAACAATGAGATAGCTAAGACTGAAATAGCTTTCTAAAAACAAGATATTAAAGCAATAATGGGTCGACTCACAACTTTTATAGCACATTCATCTATCTACTATACAAAAATAAGTGAAAAATAGAATAAAAAATAATTTTTATCATTTCTCATGACTCACGTACGCTTATCACCTTCACTTTCAACACGAAATGGACAGTACTCCTTCTGAATTGCGCGCATTGATAACTCTCATAATTATTTCAATCATTAGGATATTTTGTTTCGAATTGAAGGTGATCACTAACGGAATAGTAATCGAAATGTAAATGGAAAATTCTCCTTGATTTTTTGTTGGCTCTGGTCCTAACTCAGAACATGCAGGAAGCATTTGATTAATTTCTTGGGTTTGATGGCATGTTTTGTGGGGCAATTTAATTTGAAATATATCTTCCTTGGTATATAATCAAAATATTGAACGTACGTACACTCCTCATTATTTCATTAGGGTATTTATTTATTTTTTATTTTTCATATTAAAGGTCACTAACTATATACTAATCCTCTCAAGTCAACTGGGTGTTGCAAGTAATTATCACATGTTCGGACAAGCAAAAAAAAAAAAAAAAAAATAGTAAAGAAACCATAAGTAGCAGCAGCTGGATTGAAAAGCACTAAAAAGTCAAGTCAGTACAAATCCAAAGAAAAACAACAATTAGGCTCTGCTCATTAACAAATAATTAAGATTATTCTTAACTAATAAGGAGTGATAGTGCCCCACTACACATGTTAAAAGCAAAAAAAAATTAATATCAACCTCCATTTAATTAGTTCACTAAGTCTAATTAAGCTGAAACGTACCCACAAAGCTAGCTTGTTGAGATGCAGGAACTTTGTTCTGCAAATGATTTTTCAAGACTTTTGATGCAGAGAACTTTGTTGAGATGCAGAAATTGACTAGATTTTTGTTCTACAACGAGATTTTTCAAAAAATCAACTATTAAATTTGTAGGGTTACATAAGTTCACAATTTAATAGTTGATTTATAAGATAAGATGAGAAAAATATTAACGTGAATCATTTTTTTTAACACTCACGTTCTCTTTTGTACGATTTTTTTTAACTGATGTGACGTGACGTGCCACGTCACTCTCTAAGATTCTATGCTTAAAAAAATGCATTAAAACTTAGGGACTAATTTTTAATTTTTCCAAAGCAAATATGAACCTTTTGAAAAAAAAAAAAAACTCTTTAAAGTGTCTTGTTTGGATACGTTTTCTGTAGTTGGATTTTAAATGATTTTGAGTAATGCTATATGTCTTCCTAGAGTCTTCTCAGAGTCATTCTAAATATGATGTGGCTTTTAAAATTACCGTTGAATTTGAGATTTGATTTATTGATTTTTAATATATTAGTGATTTTAAAAGTCACATCACATTTGGGATGACTTTAGGAGGACTCTAAAAAGACTTATAGCATTACTCTTTTTCAATTGGCTCGATTAATTGGGGATTAAGGGATGGAAGTTAGGGTTGGGTTTACATGTCCTTCGGAAAATTTGGAATAAAAAATCTCGGACTACCATATTAATTGAAGCTGGATGATGATTTTTCAACTTGGTTGGGTAAAGGAAAAGGAAATTAGTATACATTAATTATAAAGAAAATTTGAAATAAAAACTCTTTGACGTAGATTTTCCTGTTGTTAGAATAATGATTTTTAATGAGAATAAAAAACTCTGAAAATTTTAAATAAAAAAACTCATACAATTTATTAGGAAAATGTTTTTTCTATAGTTGGATTTTAGATTGTAATTTTTGAACACGACTGAGTAAATTAAAGAAAAGGAAAGGAATAAGGAAAGGAGGGATATACATGGTCCGTAAAATCCTCCCTTGGTTGGTTTTATAAATGATGGATGATGCCTCCCAACAACTCACTCTTTAATAGTGTTCAATGTTCATCCAACAACTCTTTACGGTGTACAAATACGACCCCGAAGACGCCAGTCCTTTAATCGTGTTCACTGACTCCTTTAATTGGATTCAGTGATATGGATGAACGTGCGTCGTGGAGATTCCTTGTGATTAAGGAAAGATTTAAGGAAATGTTTGGGAAGCAAGACGCAAGACATGATAGGCGGAATAGGATCCTCTCCCGTCCAAAATGAATTGGAGAATATTCAGTTCATGGGTAAGATTTCTTCTTAAAAATTCTAAAGTCATAAACCCCAAGGGCTAGATCTATTTTTTTTTTTTCAATTGGTAATTTATAAATTTTAAAGCAATTTAATGGAAAAACCTAACAGATGGGTGACATTGACATTGCAAAAAATTAGAAGTTTGACTAAATTTTTTTTTTAACTTTAAAAAAAATAATTGCAAAAGTAATAAAAGTTCGGGAGTTAAATAAAGTTTTTTTATTTTATTTTATTTGCTCCAAGGCTATACGCGTCTAATATTGGTCTTTCATTTCGGTAGTGGAAGGCTATCGGTTCTTATCGTGAATGCTCTCTAGCCATAGGGTTACGTTCAAAGACAATAATTTCTGTGGAAAAGAACGTAAGTAAGAATATCGTTGTCGCCGTTGACAAAAGAATTAACGCTTCTTTGCGTTCTTTGAAAAGAGACAAATGTAATTTTCCTCTATTTGCATACCGAGAATCAAGGCTTTACGAGTGAACAAATGCCGAAGGAAAGCCACTTTTGTTGATCAAGAAGATCATCATTCAGAGGTTAGCTGAACATAGGCAAAAATTGAGGACATTTCATGCTTTATAGAGAATAATATTTGGAGCATACATGATACATTGCACTACCCAAAAAAAACAAAAAAAACAAAAACAAAAACAAAAACAAAGGCTCAATTAGTGACGTTTGGGATAATTATGTTTTTTGAAAAAGTCACTAAAATGCTATGTTTTACTGTTTAAACGTCATTATTCATAAAATAGTGACGTTTGAATAGTATAAGTATTCACCCGTCGCTAGTTTACGCATTGAAATGCGACATTTGAATAGTATTACTATTCACGCGTGAAGGTAATGTCTAAACACTATTCAAACGACGTAATTTTTGAAAATATTGGTGCTCAAAATTTTCGTTTATAACAAACAACAACACTCAAAAACTTCAAAATTTCTCCAGCTTTCGCCTAAACACATAAAAATAATTTTAAAAAAATACAGTTTTTTTCTTCTTTTTTTTTTTTTTTTTAATTTATTTTCTTGTGTTTGATGACATGTTTTGTGGCATTCTAATTTGAAATAAATCTTCCTTAGTAATCAAAATATCTCCAAATTGCGCTCATCAATAACTTCTGAATCTTAATTAACACAACAGATCGAACTGAAAAATTGCCAAAAAGAAAGAGGCACTTAATAGTTAATTATACAGATCAATTGTACAAACAAATAAGTTAACCAATTTCAATGGCTTCATCCATTAAACTTTCCTTACGCATTTTGTTCCACTTTCTTCCTAACCAAACAGATCGACCATGCAAAATCTAATAAAACCAAAATACCCTCTTTATCTTTTCTTTCCATTAACAAATTAAGAAGGTGAACTATAATACGACATTGTTCATCCACTAGTGACCAGAACCCCTAAAACTCGATGAATGTCTGCAAGATCACGACCTGGGCCATCAAGAGTCAAGAGATTAACGATGTGCTAGCTAGTCGGGCTTGTTGACCATTGACGATTCACTAGAGAATTTCCAGCGGATCCTGCAAACACCCAAATCTGAGAAATGCTTTTCACCGTGAAAAACGGAAGGGAGATGAAGAGTTGAAAGAAAGACTCTTGGTTTCTTCTCTATATTTGAAAGAGAGAATTTATTTTATTAGAAGAAGCTAGAGAAACATTCGTCTGTCACACGTTAGAATGACACGTGTTAATTTATTAGACTTAGTTGGAAAAATTTCTTCTAGTCTCGTTTGGAGAAAATTTTTGTCCTTATTTCATTAGGGTATATGTATTTTTTTTCTACTCGAATTGTAAATGGAAAACTCTCTATCTTTGACCTGGCCAGTGCAGGGAAAAACAAAACTTAAGTGGGTAGCTAGGTTTGAAATTGAGTGGAATAATCAAAGAGGACTTAGAGGAGTAGCTATATATTAATTGAGATATTTGCAAGTCTCTTCCACAATGCAACATGGGGTTTGAGGTGATCATCAAGAGACGCTTTCTCCTTAGTTTTCTTGTGCTTACCCTGTACCTTGCATGGAGCTTACTGTTCGTCACCGGTAAGATTTTGTGTATATATATATATGTTAAATTTTGTCCAAATAATTAACAATCCCACCAATGAATAGCGGTACAATGATTTAACCACGCAACTCCATCAATATTCATCAAGAATTTCTCTTTTTGATAGCAGTCTAACCTCCATAAATTCATTGAATGTGTGGTGAAATAGCCTCACAACTACAAAATATAATGGAAAATTATAAAGTGCAATACAAGGCTACTAGAATTTGATGAACTTGACACCTGTGTTTAATTATGTCATGTCTACTTCCAATTTCACTGTATTTATGATTTTTTAACACCAATTAGTACATCTTATCTTTCCTTTTTTTTTTCTTGCTTGAAACTATCGGCAATAATTGCTGTGACCAGGTGGAAAAATGGAGATGTTAGTTCATGCAAGAGATGCGGAGAAATTGTCCAGAGCTGTTACCACAACAGAAAAAATGATAGGCCAACCATTCATGATGCTCCGAGCATCTGCACATCCACCGCCGCCTCCTAATGCGCCCCCAGCACCTCATCCAAGCTAGGCATTCCTTGTATTTCATGTATTAGACATTTATTGATGTGGTGAAAATGTCATCAATAGCATAATATCGAAATCAAAATAGTATGTACTCTACTTTAAATGTCAGCTCAGCATCAACCATTGAATAAATGTATTAGCAGAAGATCCATGTGTAACATTTCAGTTACATATTAAGAAAGTTATTAGTCTACATAGAGTGAATAGATTATAAATGAGATCTTAAGTGTAAAGCCCCACATTTGTTTTTTACTAAATGAAATTGAGGTTTATAAGCAATTTTAGGAAACTTAAATTACAACTTAACTAGTTATTTTGAAATGATAAGACACTTCCAGTTAACATTTGGCATCATATGGCCTGATTGACTGTAATTTGCATATGCATATGCATATGAGTGAATGATTATCTTGGAAGAACCTCGATCAAATAATTAATCTTTCAGCTTGACACAAACTTGTATATATAGCTAGCCTTATTAAAACTCAATATTCTAAATTTGTAAGGCTTCCAATTTTCAAAATTAATGGTGAAAAAAATAAAAGGTTTAGATAATTTTCAACTAAATCATGATCAAATTTACAACAGAGATAAAAAGTTATGCTCGATCTCAATTTTATAACCTAGTTGTAATTAGAATATGACTAGTACTTCAAAACAAATTTAAAATTGTTTCCAACAATCAAGATATTAGGCTATAATTTTCAAAATACTTTGAAATATTTTGTTGATACATATATTCCTATTTTCCTATGAATGATTGCTCTACTTTCTTCAAAGAAAGAAAAGAAAAGAAAAGAAAATTCCTTTAATTTCCTCCATACTTTTTTTTTTCTTTGAATTAATAGACTTTCATTTTTTATGACAAAAGACAGTGCATACTACGAGATTCATCAAAAAATAAAAAATAAAAACACTTCTATTCTTTATCGTATATTTTTTTAGTACACAGACAGATGTGTACGTGTGTGTATATATATATATATTTGAATTATTGAATTCAATGAAAAAAAAAAATGTATTGCTTATTGTTAATACAAAGAGCTCTTATCTGAACTTGCAAGATGTGCAAAATGACATCAAGTTATTTATGTGTGAACATATATCTATCATGATAGTCCATCAAAAGTACTTTTCATCATAAATAACCCAAGGTTTATTTTAATGTTTACCTTTATGGAGAGAGACAAAAAGAATGTGAAGTAAACAAAAAATGTCATCCGGAGAGGGAATATAATCATCTCTAGTTCATTTGAACTGGATAATATTCATTGCTCATGGAATATATATATACATTATTCATGTCGAATATTCACGTACTGTTGGGACGTTCATGGCTCTATGATCGGAAAGTTATATGAGGGGTATTCTAACACTTATTCCTTTCTGTTTGTTAATTAGCCGAAAAATTATGTTGCAGCCTATGAAAGTGCAGGAATTTGAATCTCCAAAGGAGGAGCACCGAGTACTCACATTGTAAGAGGATGTTTTGCTTGATGTCCATATATATATAAGAGAGTGTCTAGAATTTCCAATATTTACTGATAAAATTTAGAAAAGGAAGACGATAATGAAGAGAAAAAAAATGAGATTACTGACCCACTAGGAGTGACGTTACAAATACCAACCCATATAATAACCCACTAATTAAGACTGACGCTATCAATATAATACTAACCCATTAATGACCGACTAGAACTCACTTGGCTCTAATGGATGAATCTGAACGCATTTTCTAATTGCCATGCACCTATAATACATGCACCTGATTGAAAATTAGAAAATTAAGCATTATTGATTTTCCAAGAAAGGAGAAGAGACTCAGCCTACCCCAGCAGTCAAAGTCTTAATTAGTTGATATGATTACCAATAATTTCTCAATTCCATTACATATATGCTCGACCTGTAATTAAACACTAATTTCAGATACACGGAATTAATCTACTTCTTTTGTGCAAATTAAATAGTTACACTAACATCCAAAAATAAACTCACAATGCAGAATAATAATCAAGCAAAACACCAAGATTTTTACGTGGAAAACCCTTAAATGCAAAGAAAAAAACTACGGGACCTAGTCCAGTCAAATCTTCCACTATCAACAATAATAAGTTTATAATTTTCTTTCTAGAGAAATATGCAAATAAAAAATGCATGTATTATTGGATTAAACATAAATTTATCACCTTAAAAGTAGATTCCAACAAGAATAAATTAAGAAAGATATTATCAAGTAAGTATTAGTAACCAAACGACTGGAAATGAATTATAATGATCAGTACACCAGTCAATACGTAACACTCGTCGTCATGAGCAATATACTAAAATTGCATTGACCTTTCAATATCATGGATGTGGTTAAGCGAAACCCATTTCCTTTGTTTTTCTCTCTCTCCCTTGCGGTAGCTCGTACGCACAATGTGCTTTTCTTTTATATTGCACACAAAGGGTTTACTACCCTTTGTTTGCTTGTCCAGGTGGGTTGGTCCCCACATAAGAGGGACCACCCCAACATTAAATATTTAAATAGGAGTGAGTGTTGGTGCCAATATATTCATTGTGATTTTCATTCCACAAGGAAATGCAAGATGGGGTTTGAGGTCAAGAGACGCTTCCTCCTTGGTTTTCTTTTGCTAATTACTGTCATGTTCCTTGCATGGAGCTTGCTCGTCACAGGTCAGATTTTGTGATCCTAACAATATCCGATGAATGAATAGCTAGCATACAATTAAGGATTTAAACCACAACACCACTCCATCAATATTCATCAGGAATTTCTCTTCTTCATATATCAGTCTAGCTAATTAACTAACTTCCATACTTTGATTGAATGTGAGATAAAATTTGTGGCGCTGTTGGTAGACTTTTACATCCGAAAATACAGTGGAAAATTAGGCCTGTTTTACTTTGCGATCGACAGTGATAGACTTGATTCGCGTTTATGTCATGTTGACCTCCAATTATACCGTGTATTTATGATCTTTTAACGCCAGTTATATCAGTACTATCTTTTCTTTAATTACTTTTTTCTTGCCTAAAACTGTTGTTGGTTGTACTTGCAAGATATTGATGAGATTGGACGAGATTATGAGAGTGGACAGGCCGGGATTCGACGAGAGGCTAAAGAACCGCCGCCATCTCCTAAAGGGCTTAGAGGGCCTCACCCCTAGCTAATTAATAGGCATTTCTTACATTTCTATGTATTTTGACATCTCTTTATGGGGCGCAAATGTCATCAATAGCCAAATATTGAAATTAAAACAGTATTTGCTCTAATGTCAGTTCAGCAATTTAGTTAATTATATTTGAAAGATATTTTTATCATTTTACTTTTTAAATAATAAAAATATATTTAAAATATAATTAATTAAATATTCTCCAATTCATTTGAACCGAAAAGAATTCAGTTTCATATATTACTAGTTTTCCAAGCGGTTATTGTAATACAAAGAAGGCCCGACCTTTCCAAATGATAAGTTTGAAACTATTGCAGGACCAGTACCAGCATAAAAAGCAGCCGAGGAAACGACCTAAAGACATAATATCAAAACAAAAGAAACATTAATTGCACCAAGCACACAAGGAAACTGCAGCCAATATAGTATATAGAATATAGAATATAGATCATGAATTAGTACGCTAAAATCAGATTGTCCAAGGACCTACTCAACATCAATGATCGTTTGAATCTAGAGGGAGGGTCCATGAAATTTCATGTACCACACCCACACATCATCATATTTTTATTCCTAGTACTTCTGCGTTGAAGAGGCTTACCAAAAGTCGTAAAGTTTTTCTTCTCTTTTTTTGGTGGAAATGCATTGAATCTTACACCCAAAAAAAAATTCATAATAGCCAACCTCGGAGTGGCAAAGAACCCTACACTTATTTCTTCTCAAGTATAAAAGATTTTAGGATAACTCTATTTTAATTAAATATTTCATGTTGAGTTTAAGCCAACCCCTCCTATAAAAAATGTTAACAAATATTTTTCAATCTTTAATTTGTTTTTAATTTTGGCCTTTGGGAAAAAAGAATTTTTGATACAATCTAGCAAGCGCCTTTAAAGTTAAATTTCTAGTTTAATCCCTCGTATTGCTTGCAATAAAAACTTTGTAACGCTTGATGAAATGCAAATTTTCGAGTTTTGACCCTCATAAATTGGAAGGATTTTACCTTTTTCAGCTAAATTGGAGGGATCCTGTCCAACCTGACCTTATAATTAAGCTAGCTAGCTAAACAATTTGTTCAAACTTAGCTCATTTATTTTTCAAGTGAACTCGAACTTGTTATTCAGTTAACTTATTCATTCCTTATATAAAGTAAATATTATGATTTTTTTTTTTTTTTTTTTTTTTTTTTGTAAATCCATATTAATCAGTAGTTAATTAGTTGTTAATATTTTATCATTTAAGATAATTAAATAAAATTAACTTGAATTTTAAATAAGTAATCTCGAGTTTATATGTATGTATGTAAATACATTATGCACACACGTACATATTTATATATCTTATAAAAGATCATTGACAGTTTGCATACGCATATATTAATATATATGAGTGAATGATTATCTTGGAGAAACCTCAATAATTGATCTTTCAGCTTGACACAAACTTGTACAGCTAGTCTTGTTGAAACTCAAATTTGCATGGCTTCCAATTTTCGAAATTAATGGTGAAAAATATAAAAGATTTAGATAATTGTCAATAAAATCATTATCAAATTTAATTTACAACAGAGATAAATTAATACTCATGATCAACTTAAATTATAACCTAGTTGTAATTAGAATTTGACTACAAAATAAATTGAATAAGTTGAATAATATAATACATGTGTAAACTTCAAAAGTCCCTTTATGGTCTTAAACAGGCCTCACGGCAGTGGTTCTCAGAGTTTTCTTCTACTTTGATTCTTCTTTCTAAGCATTGCTTGTATATGTTGATGACATAGTTATTGCAAGCAATGACCCTAAAGCTATCTCAAACCTAACATCTTATCTCAATTCTGCATTTCAATTGAAAGATTTTTGTGCTCTTAAATATTTCCTTGGTCTTGAAATTGCACGCAGCTCCGAAGGCATCTCTGTTTCACAGAGAAAGTATGCTCTCGAGATTTTAGATGATTGTGGCATCTTGGCAACCAAACCAGCTCCAGTTACTATGGAACCTAATATGAAGCTTTCTAGAGAAGATGGTGATCTGCTTACTGATCCTACCAGCTATCGAAGGATGATAGGAAGATTGGTATACTTAACCATCACAAGACCAGATATTTCATTTTCTGTCCAGCTTCTCAGTCAGTTTATGAACTCTCCTCGCAGGCCTCATTTGGATGCAGCATACAAGGTTCTAAGATATCTTAAGTCTTCACCAGGCCAGGGTATTTTAGCTATACTTTTGGTGTGTATAAAAACACCATTGTAATCAGTTTGTAATAATCAAGTTTTTTCATTCCATCGAATACACTTTGTTTTCTCTCCATTTTCATTCTTTTCTCTTCTTTCTCTTAAGATCGGAGAACCTTTTTCTCTCTAAAATTTTGTATATATATATATTGTTTGACATGTATATATGTATATATAGGCTATTAATGCTTCACATTTTGTGTTGTTTACTTGTGGGTGTGCGTATGAAAAGGGGAGAGAGAGAGAGAGAGGAAGAGAGCCTTTTCTTTGAACTGCTATGTGTAAACATCCATACTAGATGAATGAATAGCGTACAAGGATTTAACCACTACACCTGCACTCCAATATTCATCAATAATTAATTACCTCCATAATTTGATTGAATGTGTGGTGAAATTTGTAGCAATAATGTTGGCGGAATAGCCTTACATCCGAAAAATTGGAAGGCTACTCTAAAATGACATTAATTTACAAGGCCTAGCTATTTTACTTTGGAATCAAAACTGGACACCAGTGTTATTTTATATGTCTATTTATGATTTTTTTTTTTTTTTTTTTTTAGGGTTAAATACCTTATTTATCCATGTGATTTAACTTTTTGATTTTTTTGACCCCTAGGGTTTTCTTTTTATCACAGGAGGTCCTTCTGGTTTGCTTAAAGATGGAGATGGTACCTTCGTCAAAGTTCCATCCAAAATTACGGAATGTTACGCCAACACCAATCATAGTTTGATACGTGTCTATATAATTAATTAATTAAAAAAAATTTTCAAAATTATATTTAATTAATTTTTTTTTTAAAAAAAAAAATTTGCTGGAAGGCCCCAACCACCCCCATGGGCCATGGGGGTGATTCGGCCACCCCAGACCGACTGGCCTTCCGACAAATTGAAAAAAAAAAAAAAAAAAAAAAAAATCAATTGCCCCTGGGGGTGGCCGAACCCCAAGGGAGGAAGCACATTATTCCTTGGGGGTGGCTGAACCCCCAATTGGCTCTTAGTGCTACTATTTCTTCAATTTGTTGAGGCCAATATGAATGCTCTTAGTGTGTTAAACATTTAGTGAGCCATATGTGAATGGAATAATACGCTTTCCAAATTGAAGGTCACAGCTGGCCGTATGCTAAACGAAATGTAAATGGAAAATTCTCCATCTTTGACCCGGTAAACGAAAAGGACTAAAGTGCATGGAAAAATCAAACAGGAGTGGCAAGACTCCAATCTTCCCCAATGCAACATGAGATTTGAGTTCAAGAGACGGTTCCTCCTTGGAAATTCTCTACCGGATCGTTGGTCCACAAGACTAAAAATTGTTCCTTTTTAAATTCTCGAAAAGAAAGAGGTGCAACTCATGCGTGGTCCAGATGTACAGAAAAAGAAAAATATTGCACATTCAATCTTAATTCACGCAATAGAACTGAAAAAAATGCCAAAATGAAAGAGGCACATGATACAGATCAATTGTCAAAACAAATAAGTTAACCAATTTCAACGGCTTCATCCACCAAACTTTCCTTAGGCATTTTGCTCCACTTTCTCCCTAACCAAACAGACCATGCAAATTCTAATAAAACCAAGATACCTAGGGTGAACTATAATACAACATTGTTCATCCACCAGTGACCAGACCTCTAAAACTCAATGCGTCTCTGCATTGAGTTGAAAGAGAGACTTTTGGACTTTCTCTATATTTGAAACAGAGAATTTCTTTTATTAGAAGAGGAGAGAAGTAGTTAAGAGTATTAAGTATATTAGAAAAAAAAAACATGCGTCTCTCACACGTTAAAATAACACATGTCAATTTATTAAACTTGGTTGAAAGAATTTCTTTCGATTGGTTGGAGGAAATTTCTGTTCTTATTTCGTTATGGTATTTTTCCACTCGAATCTTTGACCCAGTGAAGGAAAAAACAAAACTGAAGTGGGTAGCTAGGTTTGAAATTGCATGGAATAATCAAAGAGGAGTAGCTATATAACAATTGAGATATTTGCAAGTCTCTTCCACAATGCAACATGGGGTTTGAGGTGATCAAGAGATGCTTCCTTCTTAGTTTTCTTGTGCTTACTACCCTGTACCTTTCATGGAGCTTGTTCGTCGCCGGTAAGATTTTGTATATATATATTGTTTGACATGTCTACATAATCTCTACATATATCTTTTCTTATTGTGTGAACAGTAGAGAGAGGAATGGAGAACCTTCATATTAGACGGACGCAAATGGTAACAATAAAAAATTGATTATTGCCTTTTATCATGTCATATGACACGAAAAAAGACAATAATCAATTTTTTTTTTCCTCCCAGTTTTCTTGTGGGAGTAATTAATATAAATGATATGGCTTCCTATATATTAAATTTTGTCCAAATAATTAACAATCCCACCAATGAATAGCGGTACAATGATTTAACCACGCAACTCCATCAATATTCATCAAGAATTTCTCTTTTTGATATATCAGTCTAACCTCCACAAATTCATTGAATGTGTGGTGAAATAGCCTCACAACTACAAAATATAATGGAAAATTATAAAGTACAATACAAGGCTACTAGAATTTGATGAACTTGACACCTGTGTTTAATTATGTCATGTCTACTTCCAATTTCACTGTATTTATGATTTTTTAACACCAATTAGTACATCTTATCTTTCCTTTTTTTTTTCTTGCTTGAAACTATCGGCAATAATTACTGTGACCAGGTAGAAAAATAGAGATGTTAGTTCATGCAAGAGATGCGGAGAAATTGTCTAGAGCTGTTACCACAACAAAAAAAATGATAGGCCAACCGTTCATGATGCTCCGAGCATCTGCAGATCCACCGCCGCCTCCTAATGCGCCCCCAGCACCTCATCCAAGCTAGGCATTCCTTGTATTTCATGTATTAGACATTTATTGATGTGGTGAAAATGTCATCAATAGCATAATATCGAAATCAAAATAGTATGTACTCTACTTTAAATGTCAGCTCAGCATCAACCATTGAATAAATGTATTAGCAGAAGATCCATGTGTAACATTTCAGTTACATATTAAGAAAGTTATTAGTCTACATAGAGTGAATAGATTATAAATGAGATCATAAGTGTTAAGCTCCACATTTGTTTTTTACTAAATGAAATTAAGGTTTATAAGCAATTTTAGGAAACTTCAATTACAACTTAACTAGTTATTTTGAAATAATAAGACACTTCCAGTTAACATTTGGTATTATATGGCCTGATTGACTGTAATTTGCATATGCATATGCATATGAGTGAATGATTATCTTGGAAGAACCTCGATCAAATAATTAATCTTTCAGCTTGACACAAACTTGTATATATAGCTAGCCTTATTAAAACTCAATATTCTAAATTTGTAAGGCTTCCAATTTTCAAAATTAATGGTGAAAAAAATAAAAGGTTTAGATAATTTTCAACTAAATCATGATCAAATTTACAACAGAGATAAAAAGTTATGCTCGATCTCAATTTTATAACCTAGTTGTAATTAGAATATGACTAGTACTTCAAAACAAATTTAAAATTGTTTCCAACAATCAAGATATTAGGCTATAATTTTCAAAATACTTTGAAATATTTTGTTGATACATATTCCTATTTTCCTATGAATGATTGCTCTACTTTCTTCAAAGAAAAAAAGAAATGAAAAGAAAAATCCTTTAATTTCCTCCATACTTTTTTTTTTTTTTTCCCCTTTTTTTATCCATTTTCTTCAAATGAATTAATAGACTTTCATTTTTTATGACAAAAGACAGTGCATACTACGAGATTCATCAAAAAATAAACACTTTTATTCTTTATCGTATATTTTTTAGTACACACACAGTCTACACAGATGTGTGTGTGTATATATATATATATTGTTGAATTATTGAATTCAATGAAAAAAAATATATATTGCCAATTGTTAATACAAAGAGCTCTTATGTGCACATGCAAGATGTGCAAAATAACATCAAGTTATTTATGTGTGAACATATATCTATCATGATAGTCCATCAAAAGTACTTTTCAAATTCTAAGGCCAATGCTTAGAGAAAAAATAAATAAATAAAAAATAATAATTCTAACGCCAATAATTTGTTGCAAAGATACTGTCTTTCTTTTTAGAAAATATATGGGATACTATAACACTCTTCCAGACTCATATAGTAGTCCACATGAGTGCCACGTGGCTGTCACGGGAGCTGCAGAAGAGAGGAGAAGTTGGAGGAAAGGAAGCTTGACAGTTAATTCTGTTACGAAGCATTGCTCCACGTGTATAATGAGAGTGTTATAGTTAGTTGATGGAAGTTATTACATCCAGTTGTGCCGTTGGGTTGATTAGTTGTAAAGAGATTGTAACCAAATTGCCTTAATTGTTAAGCCTATATAGGGCTGGTTAATTCATAAGTGCAAGGAGGAAGTATCTCTTGGAAGTTTGTAAAAGCATTGTAAGGAGATTAGCCATCTTGAATTGGCCAAGTTCATTCAATAAGAAGAAGTAGTTCCCTTTCTTTCTTAAAGTCTCTCATTTTCTCTCTTTCTCTTCCATTTTCTATCCTATATTCAGTTTGGCAGTAACTTTCATGTTACAGTGGCAAACATGTATAAAAAAATTGAACAAAAATCTTGACAAATAAATTTAATTATTTAGTAGCTGACGTGATAGTACATATGAATGTACCATGTGAATTACTACATCAATTTATAAGAGGCTTATAATAAATGCTATAATACCTCTGATACTAACAAGTAATGATACATGCCATCATAATATCTTCATTTTATCATTTTAAAGTTGATCTTCTTTTTAAAATCATCATTGAATTTGAAATGGATTACTATTAAATTTTGATCTAATAATGATTTCAACTTTGAGAGGATAAAAACAAGATTGAAGAATTGTAGGTAACATTACTCAATATACTAATAGCATTCTTTTATTTTCCATATTTTCACATAATAGTTTCCATATACATCTCACCATATGTAAAGAGAAATATATTAAGAAGAAAAAAAAAAAGTGTAAAAATTCCATCTTTTCCCACTATTAAATTAAATAAGAAACAAATATATTGAGATATTTCTTAACGATCGACACTGACTTTATTATTCCTTTCATTTTTTTTTTTCTTCAGTCTCTCTCTCAATTCACGCGTTTAAAGACTCCAAACTCCAATTCGCAATGGCCATAGCTGGGGTTACGTTCAATTCAAAGACATCAATTTTTATGGAAAAGACTGTAATTAAGATTGTTGTCGTTGTTGACAAAAGAACGCTTCTTTGCGTCTCTTTTGAGTGTTATAGGGTTTCTTTGAAAATAGACATCTTTTGAAGCCTTTCTTCCTAGTAGTTTCTTAAACGAAATTAAACCTTAAGAACCATCTCCGGATCCCAAATGTCAACTTCTTTAACATCTCATTCCTATTTTAAGCGGCATAAACAACACATATGGTATGTTTGATTCGTAGAATGATTTCTATTAGGAAAAATAAGTAGCTTTTATTAGAAATGTAAAAAGGCCGGTGGAATACAATAGTCTTAGTGTTAAAAGTATACTATAACGCTTAGAATTAATAGTCTCTCTCATAATCTCATTCCCTTATTTCCATGAGAATGACTATTCCAAAACCATTCAATTTCATAGATAATTTTTTTTTAATAAAAATTATTCATTTTTCTAATCAAATATCCTAGCTATCATTGGTCTTGTGCTGTAACAAATTAAACCCTAGTTGTTGGTTCATTCTCGTCAGATACAGAACACCAATTTGCATCGTGTATCACGATTTTTTGCCTTCCTTCAATCTTATAATCGATTGTCTGGCCATTGTTGTTAACATGCGTTAGAATCATTCAGGTTCTTTTAGGTTTAGCCGTCTTTTGATCTTGAAACACTACTACCAACCCCATTTTCGGCAATTTGATCAAAATCGTGTTTCATCATGAGTGGGTAAACTCATTTTTAATAGGTGAAGTCCAACATTTGGAATATTTAATTTAAATGAAGGGTGAATTAACGGAGTCAAGGTTCGATCCCAAGAGCTTTGACTCTGATACCATGTAAGAACTTACAATATAATGAGTATAGAATGGGAAATAATAATAAAATTAAGAAAGAGACACAAAATTAAGGTGGTTAATTCAGTCTATAACCTACATCTATACACTAAAGTCATATATGTTATATCTTCTTTTATTGAATGATTTGATAGTACATAAGAGGCTTCAATATATAGAAGCTAAAGAGAGAGACTCTCATACATAAGCAATGTGAGACAACCTCACATATTCTCTAACATCGAGCAAGAGCTGAAACAATAAGATGGCTTAATTTCTCTCACAATTGGTATACTGAATTTCACATCAACGATGATAATTATCATCGTTGGTGTATAAGTTCATTAAAATTTGGGGTAACTTCACTGAACACCCCTGAACTTCCACTCGATTTGACAAACCCTTTCTAAACTTCAAAATTTCTCAATTTAGTCCCCTAAACTTTCAATTACTCTCAATTTGAACCACTCCGTCAAATTTAGCAGTTAGAAATATCAAAAAAGATAAAAATATCCTTGATTTGCATTTTTTTAAAAAATAAATAAAAAACGTTTTTGAATTAAGGGTAAAGTTGGAATTTTATAAAAAAAGTTAGGGGTATAAACGTCATTTAACGTTTAAAATCTGACGGAGGGGTCCAAATTAATTGCAATTGAAAGTTTCACCCCTAGAAATAAAAAATTTCCACATAAATATACTAATATGATATTCACATTATCTTCAGATAACGATCCTCCATTGAAATGCTGGCAGATAAATATACTAATATGAAATTTCAACATAAATATACTAATATGATATGTTCACATAATCCAATCGAATTAACATCGTGACTCGTGAGTATTCGTTTGGAATATGCGGCCATTAAGACATGATCGTAAATTCAATCGAAAGCACCCGACTTACCAAAGGTAGAACCTAGTGTTGACTTGGGAAATTTTAAGAAGATGATGATGCAAGTTGGTGGAAGGATTGAAGGACGCGTGTGCTGGGAGAATCGAGCTATTGCATCCATTCCTCTATAATATCTTAGTCATTGTTCTCCTCATAAATAAATTCCATTGATGCCTTTTTATGAAGGTTAGTTGGATGATCTTTTCTATTTATTATGTAGGGTCGATTAGTTATACAACGTTTTCTTAATAAATAAAATAGGGACAATAATCCTACGTTTTTCCATATTGATCAATTGACAATAATACATAACTATATATATATATATATATAAAGTGTGAATCTGAAAGCATTTCCAAAGGGTATATTAATTATATAAGTTGATATGATTACGAATAGTTTTTCAGTTCCATTGCATGCTCGACCTGTATGCAAACAGCTATATCGATCTGAAGTTTCTGGTGAGAATGATCAAGAGGAGTACAAAAACCATGCATAACTATATACACTACCATAAACAAGTAAACTCCATCACTTGTTTGTGGTGTCTATGACTACTATGAATAAACATCGATCACATCTTTCTTGGGTTTGATGGCATGTTCTGTGGCCTTTTAATTCGAAATAAATCTTCCTTAATAATCAAAATATCTGGTCCCAATCGAATGAGTAATTCAATTGGCTAAGAATCACGCTTAATTATAAAGTAAATGTCATTAGTTCAAATTTTTCTCTCCCATTTTCCTCCCTTTACATGGAAATTAAAGTTAAAAAAATAAAAAATAAAAAATTCAAAATATATAGGCATGCACCATAACCTACGACTATCCCTTTCAACACAAAAGGTACACTCCTTCCAAATTGCGCGCATTGATATATAGCTCCTCATTATTTCATTAGGGTTTCTTTTTTCCAAATTGAAGGTCACCGAGGAAAAGGTCATTCTCTCGGCCCCATTGCTAATTTTAATGTGATGTAACACTCACGAGCAGTGGAAATTTGACCCAAAAATTCACGGGATGACCATTTGAATCGTAAACGAAAAGGAAAAGGACTGAAGTGGATTGGTTTGAAACTGCATGGAACAATCAAGCAGGAGTGGCTATATGTAATAATTGTGATAACGTCAAGTCTCTTCCACAAGGCATGCAAGATGAGGTTTGAGGTGATCAAGAGACGCTTCCTCCTTGGTTTTCTTTTGCTAATTACTACCCTCTTCCTTGCATCCAGCTTCTTCGTCATCGGTAAGAAGAGCACCTTGTTCTCTCTAAATTCTGTATATATTGTGGAAAATTATGCAGTACAATAACTAGGGTGAACTATAATACAACATTATTCATCCACTAGTGACCAGACCCCTCTCTGCATTCATGAGTTGAAAGAGAGACTTTTGGACTTTCTCTATATTTGAAACGGAGAATTTCTTTTATTAGAAGAGGAGAGAAGGAGTTAAGAGTATTAAGTATATTAGAAAAAAAAAACATGCGTCTCTCACACGTTAGAATGACACATGTTAATTTATTAAAGCTGTTGGTTGAAAGAATTTCTTTTGATCTCGGTTGGAGGAAATTTCTGTTCTTATTTCGTTATGGTATTTTTTCTACTCGAATCTTTGACCCAGTGAAGGAAAAAACAAAATTGAAGTGGGTAGCTAGGTTTGAAATTGCATGGAATAATCAAAGAGGAGTAGCTATATATATCAATTGTGATATTTGCAAGTCTCTTCCATAATGCAACATGGGGTTCAAGGTCAAGAGATGCTTCCTTCTTAGCTTTCTTGTGCTTACTACCCTGTACCTTTCATGGAGCTTGTTCGTCACCGGTAAGATTTTGTATATATATATTGTTTGACATGTCTACATAATCTCTACATATATCTTTTCTTATTGTGTGAACAGTAGAGAGAGCTAGGAATGGAGAACCTTCATATTAGACGGACGCAAATGGTAACAATAAAAAATTGATTATTGTCTTTTATCATGTCATATGACACGAAAAAAGACAATAATCATCAATTTGTTTTTTTCCTCCCAGTTTTCTTGTGGGAGTAATTAATATAAACGATATGGCTTCATATATATTAAATTTTGTCCAAATAATTAACAATCCCACCAATGAAAAGCGGTACAATGACTTAACCACGCCACTCCATCAATATTCATCAAGATTTTCTCTTCTTGATATATCAGTCCAACCTCCATAAATTCATTGAATGTGTGGTGAAATAGCCTCACAACTACAAAATATAATGGAAAATTATAAAGTACAATACAAGGCTTGCTACTAGAATTTGATGAACTTGACACCTGTGTTTATGTCATGTCTACTTCCAATTTCATTGTATTTCTGATTTTTTAACACCAATTAGTACATTTTATCTTTACTTTTTTCTTGCTTGAATTAACCATCGGCGATAATTACTGTGACTAGGTGGAAAAATGGAGAAGTTAGTTCATGCAAGAAATGCGGAGGAATTGTCTAGAGCTGTTACTATAAACAAAATGATAGGTCGACGGGCAGTCATGGCACTTCGAACACCTTTACCGCCGCCTCCTCCTCCAGCAGCCCCCCCTGGGCCTCATCGAAATTAGGCATTCTTTGTATTTCATGTAGGGGTGTCAAAAATAACCAGGAAACCGGAACCGGGACCGGAAAACCGGAAAACTGGAAACCGGGGACCGGTTCCGGTTCCGGTTGCCAAAAAAAAAAAACCGGGACCCCGGTTCCGGTCCCGGTTTTTGGCACCCGCAACTGGGTCTTATTTTATTAAATAATATATATATATATATATATTAATTCTTTTAGTCTTTTACACAGCGTTTAGGACCTTAGGCAATTAGGTTTCTCACTTTTCCGGTTTTAAAATGATTTTTAGGGTATTTTAAAAATTTGAATTTTTATTTCTAAGGCTCATATAAGCAAAAACATTGATTTTTTAGGATTTTTATGCTTTTTTAGGTTTATTTTTTAATTATTTGGAACAATCACAATAAAACCTCTTTAATTTAGACAAAAAGATTAATAGCTTTTTTTTTAAATGAGCTAACTTATGAAAAAAATAATAGGCTTATTTTAGGCCCAATGCCTAAAATAAGCTTCAAACACTAATTTTTTTCAAAAACCGGTTACCGGAGGTAAAACCGGAACCTGCCGAAACCGACAAACCGAGACCTGGTATCCGTTCCGGTTAGGTTTTATAAAACCGGACCGAAGTTGACACCTCTAATTTCATGTATTAGACATTTATTGATGTGGTGAAATCAAAATAGTATGTACTCTATTCTAAATGTCAATCACCGTCAACCATTGAATATGTATTAGTAGAAGATCCATGTGTAACACTTCAATCCTATAGGAAGAAAATTATTAGCCTACATAGAGTAAATAGATTATAAATAAGATCATGAGTATTGCTAAGTCCTACATTTGTTTCTTATTAAATGAAATTGAAGTTTATAAGCAATTTTAGGAAACTTCAATTGCAACTTAACTATTTATTTTAAAATGATAAGACACTTCCGGTTAACATTTGGTGATATGTATATGGCCTGATTGACTATTTGCATATGCATATATATACATATGAGTGAATGATTATCTTGGAAGAACCTCGATCAAATAATTAATCTTTCAGCTTGACACAAACTTGTATAGCCTTATTAAAACTCAATATTCTAAATTTGTAAGGCTTCCAATTTTCAAAATTAATGGTTTAGATAATTTTCAATTAAATCATGATCAAATTTACAACAGAGATAAAAAGTTATGCTTGATCTCAATTTTATAACCTAGTTGTAATTAGAATATGACTAGTACTTCAAAACAAATTTAAAATTGTTTCCAACAATCAAGATATTAGGCTATAATTTTCAAAATACTTTGAAATATTTTGTTGATACATATTCCTATTTTCCTATGAATGATTGCTCTACTTTCTTCAAAGAAAAAAAGAAAAGAAAAGAAAAATCCTTTAATTTCCTCCATACTTTTTCTTTCTTTTCTTATCCATTTTCTTCAAATGAAATAGACTTTCATTTTTTATGACAAAAGACAGTGCATATATACTACGAGATTCACCAAAAAAATAAAATAATAAATAAATAAACACTTTTATTCTTTATCGTATATTTTTTAGTACACACACAGATGTGTATATATATATATATATATATATATATTCTAAGGCCAATGCTTAAAAAAAAATAAAATCTAACGCCAATAATTTGTTGCAAAGGCACTATCTTTCTTTTTAGAAAATATATGGGATACTATAAACACTCTGCCAAAGTCATCTAGTATTGTACATGAGTGCCATGTGACAAACATGTATGAAAAAATTGAACAAAAAAACTTCACAAATAAATTTAATTGTTTAGTAGTTGACGCGATGATATACATGAATGTGCCCCATATGAATTACTACATCAATTTATAAGAGATCAACAAATAAATGCTCAGTTGAACCCCTATTATATCTCAAAATCAAAACATATGTTCACAAAAATTAAGTATTAGATGGGACTCAATCTAGCTCCTATCATATCTCTATATAGAGTA
>NC_081543.1:4261382-4277324 GCF_901000735.1 Corylus avellana
TATATAGGCTTAACAATTAAGGCAATTTGGTTACAATCTCTTTACAACTAATCAACCCAACGGCACAACTGGATGTAACAACTTTAATTCCATCAACTAACTATAACACTTTCATTATACACGTGGAGCAATGCTTCGTCACAGAATTAACTGTCAAGCTTCCTTTCCTCCAACTTCTCCTCTCTTCTGCAGCTCCAGTGACAGCCACGTGGCACTCATGTGGACTACTATATGAGTTTGGAAGAGTGTTATAGTATCCCATATATTTTCTAAAAAGAAAGACAGTATCTTTGCAACAAATTATTGGCGTTAGAATTATTATTTTTTATTTATTTATTTTTTCTCTAAGCATTGGCCTTAGAATTTGAAAAGTACTTTTGATGGACTATCATGATAGATATATGTTCACACATAAATAACTTGATGTTATTTTGCACATCTTGCATGTGCACATAAGAGCTCTTTAATTTGTATTAACAATGAGCAATATATATATTTTTCATTGAATTCAATAATTCAACAATATATATATACACATCTGTGTGTGTACTAAAAAATATACGATAAAGAATAAAAGTGTTTTTATTTTTTGATGAATCTCGTAGTATGCACTGTCTTCTGTCATAAAAAATGAAAGTCTATTAATTCATTTGAAGAAAATGGATAAGAAAAAAAAAAAAAAAGGTATGGAGGAAATTAAAGGATTTTTCTTTTCTTTTCTTTTTTTTCTTTGAAGAAAGTAGAGCCATCATTCATAGGAAAATAGGAATATGTATCAACAAACTATTTCAAAGTATTTGAAAATTATAGCCTAATATCTTGATTGTTGGAAACAATTTTCAATTTGTTTTGAAGTACTAGTCATATTCTAATTACAACTAGGTTATAAAATTGAGATCGAGCATAACTTTTTATCTCTGTTGTAAATTTGATCATGATTTAATTGAAAATTATCTAAATCTTTTATATTTTTCACCATTAATTTTGAAAATTGGAAGCCTTACAAATTTAGAATATTGAGTTTTAATAAGGCTATACAAGTTTGTGTCAAGCTGAAAGATTAATTATTTGATCAAGGTTCTTCCAAGATAATCATTCACTCATATGTATATGCATATGCAAACAGTCAATCAGGCCATATACATATATATGGCCTGATTGACTGTTTGCATATGCATATACATATGAGTGAATGATTATCTTGGATCACCAAATGTTAACTGGAAGTGTCTTATCATTTCAAAATAACTAGTTAAATTGTAATTGAAGTTTCCTAAAATTGCTTATAAACTTCAGTTTCATTTAAGAAGAAACAAATGTAGGACTTAGCAGTACTCATGATCTTATTTATAATTTATTCACTCTATGTAGGCTAATAATTTTCTTCTTGTAGGACTGAAGTGTTACACATGGATCTTCTACTAATACATATTCAATGGTTGATGGTGACTGACAATTAGATATAGTAGAGTACATACTATTTTGATTTCGATATTATACTATTGATGACATTTTCACCACATCAATAAATGTCTAATACATGAAATACAGAGAATGCCTAATTGTAATGAGGCCCAGGGGGAGATTTAGGAAGAGGAGGCGGCGGTTCAGATGATCGAAGTAACGTGACTGGTCGACCTATCATTTTGTTTGTAGTAACAGCTCCAGACAATTCCTCCGCATCTCTTGCATGAACTAACTTCTCCATTTTTTCACCTGGTCACAGTAATTATTGCCGATAGTTTCAAGCAAGAAAAAAGTAAAGATAAGATGTACTAATTGGTGTTAAAAGATCATAAATACAGTGAAATTGGAAGTAGACATGACATAAACACAGGTGTCAAGTTCATCAAATTCTAGTAGCTAGCCTTGTATTGTACTTCATAATTTTCCATTATATTTTGTAGTTGTGAGGCTATTTCACCACACATTCAATGAATTTATGGAGGTTAGACTGATATGTCAAGAAGAGAAATTCTTGATGAATATTGATGAAGTGGCGTGGTTAAATCATTGTACCGCTATTCATTGGTGGGATTGTTAATTATTTGGACAAAATTTAATATATATGAAGCCATATCATTTATATTAATTACTCCCACAAGAAAACTGGGAGGAAAAAAGAAAATTGATTATTGTCTTTTTTCGTGTCATATGACATGATAAAAGACAATAATCAATTTTTTATTGTTACCATTTGCGTCCGTCTAATATGAAGGTTCTCCATTCCTCTCTCTACTGTTCACACAATAAGAAAAGATATATGTAGAGATTATGTAGACATGTCAAACAATATATATATACAAAATCTTACCGGTGACGAACAATACGCTCCATGCAAGGTACAGGGTAGTAAGCACAAAAAAACTAAGTAGGAAGCGTCTCTTGATCACCTCAAACCCCATGTTGCATTGTGGAAGAGACTTGCAAATATCACAATTAATATATAGCTACTCCTCTTTGATTATTCCATGCAATTTCAAACCTACCTACCAACTTCAGTTTTGTTTTTTCCTTCACTGGGTCAAAGATTCGAGTAGAAAAAATACCATAACGAAATAAGAACAAAAATTTCCTCCAACCGAGATCAAAAGAAATTCTTTCAACCAAGTTTAATAAATTAATATGTGTCATTCTAACGTGTGAGAGACGCATGTTTTTTTTCCTAATATACTTAATACTCTTAACTCCTTCTCTCCTCTTCTAATAAAAGAAATTCTCTGTTTCAAATATAGAGAAAGTCCAAAAATCTCTCTTTCAACTCAATGCAGAGACGCATTAAGTATTAGGGGTCTGGTCACTAGTGGATGAACAATGTTGTATTATAGTTCACCCTAAGTATTTTGGTTTTATTAGATTTTGCATGGTCTGTTTGGTTAGGGAGAAAGTGGAGCAAAATGCGTAAGGAAAGTTTGGTGGATGAAGCCATTGAAATTGGTCAACTTATTTGTTTGTACAATTGATCTGTATCATGTGCCTCTTTCTTTTTGGCAATTTTTCAGTTCTATTGCGTGAATTAAGATTGAATGTGCAATATTTTTCTTTTTCTGTACATCTGGACCACGCATGAGTTGCACCTGGCCTCTTTCTTTTCGAGAATTTAAACAGGAAGAATTTTTAGTCCTGTGGACCATTGACGATCCGGTAGAGAATTTCCAAGGAGGAAGCGTCTTGATCTTGACCTCAAATCTCATGTTGCATTGGAGAAGACTAGAGTCTTGCCACTCCTGTTTGATTTTTCTAGGGCTAGCAAAATAGGCACCTGTTTATCCTATGCATATAACTATTCTAAATTATGCATAGATAAACCTTATTATAAAAAAACATGCATAAGATTAATGGGTCGTAAATAGGTTGTGGTAAGTACCTGTTTTGCCAACTCTAGATTTTTTCATGCACTTTGGTCCTTTTCGTTTACTGGGTCAAAGATGGAGAATTTTCCATTTACATTTCCTTTAGCATACGGCCAGCTGTGACCTTCAATTTGGAAAGCATATTATTCCATTCACATATGGCTCACTAAATGTTTAACTAAAATCTAGTTAAAGACACTAAGAGCATTTACATTGGCCTCAACAAATTGAAGGAATAATAGCACTAAGAGCCAATTGGGGGTTCGGCCTGAAAGTTTTCTAACAAGGAGAGGAAATTTTCATTGATGGTAAACAATAATATGTACACCACTATATGGTGATGTGATTCGCGTTTTACAAGACAAAGCAATGGGACAAGATATAATTTACAGCCAGACAATTCCACATATTATGGGATTGTCAATTAATGAGATTTGCTAGTCAAGTATCTCCCATAGGTGAGTTTCTTTGTTGAATATTTCCTTGATGATCGAGACAAATTCCATTTATTATGATGGTTGAATAGGACAAATCTTTCCTTGAGTGAATATTCTGGATTATCTCTCTTTTCTATTCCTGCATGATTGACAGCAAGGCTCCTTCCCTTCTTTGTATCTCCAACAGCTGCAAGGTTATTGACAGCAACACTCATTTCCTTCCTTGCATGATTGACAGCTGGAAGGTGATCTTCATTTGGCAAGTGGAATCGCACTACGCCTTGGACAGAAGCAATATCATTTTTATTCTTAGGACTTGGGGCAGAGGCAGTAGCACTATTCACGTTAACACGGCCGCCCCCAAGGAATAATGCGCTTCCCCCCTTAGGGTTCGGCCACCCCCAAGGGCCCATTGAGTTTTTTTTTTTTTTTTTTTTAATTAATTAAATATAATTTTTTAATTTTTTTTTAAAAATTGATTTTTTAATTAATTAATTATATAGACACATGTCAAACCATGATTGGTGTTGGAGTAACATTCCATCAAATTTTGGATGGAACTTTGACGGAGGGACCATCTTCGCCTTTAAGCAAATCAGAGGACCTCCTGTGATATAAAGAAAACTCTAGGGGTCAAAAAATAAAAAAGTTAAACTACATGAATGAATAAGGTATTTAACCCTAAAAAAAAAATCATAAATAGACATATGAAATAACACGGGTGTCCAGATTTGATTCCAAAGTAAAATAGCTAGGCATTGTAAATTAATTTCATTTTGGAGTAGCCTTCCAATTTTTCGGATGTAAGGCTATTCCGCCAACATTATTGCTACAAATTTCACCACACATTCAATCAAATTATGGAGGTAATTAATTATTGATGAATATTGGAGTGCAGGTGTAGTGGTTAAATCCTTGTACGCTATTCATTCATCTAGTATGGATATGTTTACACATAGCAGTTCAGAGAAAAGGCTCTCTTCCCCTCTCTCTCTCTCTCTCCTTTTCTCACGCACACCCACAAGTAAACAACACAAAATGTGAAGCATTAATAGCCTATATATACATATATAAATGTCAAACAATATATATATATATATACAAAATTTTAGGGAGAAAAAGGTTCTTCGATCTTAACAGAAAGAAGAGAGAAGAATGAAAATGGAGAGAAAACAAAGTGTATTCGATGGAATGAAAAACTTGATTATTACAAACTGATTACAATGGTGTATTTATACACACTGAAAGTATAGCTAAAATATCACACGTGCTTAACTAATCTTCTAACTGTCTCAACTAATCAACTAACAAGCTTAACAAACTGATTAACAAGCTTAACTAAATTACACAGCTGTAAATACACTAGATACGCCCCCTCAAGTTGAATGAAATAAATTATGAACATTCAACTTGGACAACAACGTATGAAAATCAGTACGAGCAAGAGGCTTTGTCAAGATGTCAGCAAGTTGATGTTGAGACTGAACATGCAAGGTTTTGATCATCCCTTCAACAATCTTATCACGCACAAAGTGACAGTGAATCTCAATGTGTTTCGTCCTCTCATGAAACACAGGATTTTCTGCAATGTGGATCGCAGATTGGCTATCACAAAAAATCAAAGCAGGCTGACTGTGTATTAGTTGGAAGTCTTTGAGAAGGGCTTTCAACCAAGAAATCTCACAAGTCATTGCTGCTATTGATCTATATTCTGCTTCTGCTGATGAACGAGAAACAGTATGTTGCTTCTTGGACTTCCATGAGATTAAAGAATCTCCTAAGAAAACACAAAATCCAGTCACGGATCTCCTGGAATCTGGGCAACCAACCCAATCTGAGTCACAAAAGGCCTTCAACTACAGAGAGGAAGATGCAGGGAAGAAAATACCCTGGCCTGGGGAAGACTTAAGATATCTTAGAACCTTGTATGCTGCATCCAAATAAGGATTGCGAGGAGAGTCCATAAACTGACTGAGAAGCTGGACAGAAAATTGTTAAGGTATGCCTTGAATCTAGTAGGTGGAATCTTCTGGAACTTTCTCTTGTGTTCTACAAAGATCCACAATGGTTTCCTTCACTAAGAAGAAAGAGTCTTCTTGATGATGGTAGATCATTCCAGAACCTTCTAAGAAGAAAGAGTCTTCTTGATGTTGGTGGAACATTCCGGGACCTTCTAGGCAACACAATGGTTTTCCTATATAAAGGAATGATGCCTTTGTGTTTGTACACACCAAAAACAAAGAAGAGATCCCAAAAGAAGAGCTTCTTCAATGTGAGAGAAGAGAGCTTGGGAGGGGATGTGCAAGAGAGTGAGCGTTTTTGTCTTTTAACTCAACTATCACTTATTGTATTGAGAGGAGTGTGTGAGGCTTTTCTCTGGGGCAAAGTGTATTTAGATGGTATGGGCATGTATTGTGAGTTGTAAGAATTTGCTCATGGTGGAACTCTCTTGTTGGTGGACGTAGGCCTGGTTTTGGGCTGAACCACGTAAATTCTTTGTGTATGTGTGTGATTGGTGTGTGTTCTCGTGTGTTTTCTTTCCAAACTTGTCTTCCACATAAAGGGCTGGTGGAAAATTGGTTGACAATTTATTATCAATTTTCCCAACAATTGGTATCAGAGCAAGGTTGCGGAAAAATGCAGTCCTTGAAGTTTGAGATTGAAAGGCTTGACGAAGTGTGGGAGTACTGTCCACAGATGGAGTATGGAGCACTGTCTACGGACGGAGTGCTGTTCAAGGACGGAGTACGTAGCACTGTTCACAAGCAAAGGTACTGTTCATGGAGATACTGTTCACGAGGCACTGTTCACGGAGTACTGATCAGAAGTACTAGATACATGTGTTGTTCAGAGGTTAAAGAAAGGAGCAGGTTCGGCAAGTTGCTCCAAAAACGCTAATATTGTTTCTCTCGTTACAGAGAGAGATGATGATGTTCTTTGATAAGGGCATGTACATCCTCTGGCATGACCGCTAAAAATGTCAGGATAATGGATGTGTTTTATTAGCGGGTCCACATTTGCATACGAGACATTGGTTTGGTTTTTTTTTGATGTCAGGTATGTGGTGGAAAAGGGTGTCGATGGCTGATGAACTTCCGGGGGAACCAAACATGGAAGTTGCACCATATTTTTCAGCAGGATTTTTTCGACATGTGCCAAAAATGAAAATTCTTGGAATGGTTTAATTCTAAGTGCATGTGCTCTTTATGGTGGAGCATGATAATTCTTGTGGAATTATTACTGTTGGTGTAGACAGTGTTTTGCAAGACATCCTAGGGCGTGGGGATGGGCATCGGTCAAGATGCGGACCTAAGCTCTCAGGTGGAGGAGACATCCGGGGGAGATTACGACTTGATGGGATTCAAGTCAAGTGGGAGATTGTTAAGGTATGCCTTGAATCTAGTAGGTGGAATCTTCTGGAACTTTCTCTTGTGTTCTACAAAGATCCACAATGGTTTCCTTCTCTAAGAAGAAAGAGTCTTCTTGATGTTGGTGGAACATTCCGGAACCTTCTAAGAAGAAAGAGTGTTCTTGATGTGTGTGGAACATTCCGGAACCTTCTAGGCAACACAATGGTTTTCCTATATAAAGGAATGATGCCTTTGTGTTTGTACACACCAAAAACAAAGAAGAGATCCCAAAAGAAGAGCTTCTTCAATGTGAGAGAAGAGAGCTTGGGAGGGGATGTGCAAGAGAGTGAGCGTTTTTGTCCTTTAACTCAACTATCACTTATTGTATTGAGAGGAGTGTGTGAGGCTTTTCTCTGGGGCAAAGTGTATTTAGATGGTATGGGCATGTATTGTGAGTTGTAAGAATTTGCTCATGGTGGAACTCTCTTGTTGGTGGACGTAGGCCTGGTTTTGGGCTGAACCACGTAAATTCTTTGTGTATGTGTGTGATTGGTGTGTGTTCTCGTGTGTTTTCTTTCCAAACTTGTCTTCCACATAAAGGGCTGGTGGAAAATTGGTTGACAATTTATTATCAATTTTCCCAACAAAAATGAAATATCTGGTCTTGTGAAGAATCAATATATCAAGCAAAAGAAAACCAAGGAGGAAGTGTCTCTTTACCTCAAACCCCATCTTGCATTGCCTTGTGGAAGAGAGTTGCCAATATCACAATGAATATATATCCATTTTCCTTTACTGGATCAGAGCGATTATTATATTATATGCAGTTTCAAACCTTCGCCAGGAAAAGTAATTAATGGGTGATTTGGTAGAAAATACCTGTCCGTCCTCATTTAAATGAGCCAGCCAGCTAGCCTACCATGTCTCGCTTCCCAAACAGCTCCTTAAATCTTTCCTTAATCACAAGGAATCTCCACGACACACATGCATCCAAGCCACAGGATCCAATATTGCTAAGGTAGTGCGAAGGCGTCGGTCCAATTAATTAAGAAAATAATAATAATTTATGAACCTGGCACCAAGTCCCAGTATAAATCTTGGGTAATTAAAGGAGTTTTGCATATATATATATATATATATAGAAGGCCAACAACTCAGACAATTAAAGAGTGATCGAGTTGTTGGGACGCAAGCATATATATCATCCATTACTTATAAAAGCAACCAAGGGAGGGATTTACAGACGACCATCCCTCATTTCCTTCCTTTCCTTTTCTTTAATTTACTCAGTCGTGTTCAAAAATTACAATCTAAATTAAAATCCAACTACAGAAAAACATTTTCCTAATTATTAAATAGTAAGAGTTTTTTTTTTATTTTTTATTTTTTTATTTTTATTTTATTATTATTATTATTATTATTATTTTTTATTTTTTATTTTTTAAATTCCAAATTTTCAGAGTTTTTTATTCTCATTCACCGAGTTAAGTTGAAAAATCATTATCTATAACCCAACAACAGCAAAATCAAAATGTAAGTCATGAAGAGCTTTTATTTCAAATTTTCTTTATAATTAATGTATACTAATTTCCTTTTCCTTTACCGAACCAAGTTGAAAAATCATCATCCAACTTCAATTAATATGGTAGTCCGAGATTTTTTATTCCAAATTTTCCGAAGGACCTGTAAACCTAACCCTATAACTTCCATCCCTTCATCCCCAATTAATCTTGTCAATTGAAAAACCGTTTAAAATCCAACTACAGAAAACGTATCCAAACAAGACAGTTCAAAGAACCTTTTTTTTTTTTTTTTTTTTTTTTTAAATGTGTCCCTAAGTTTTAATGCATTTGAGAAATGTTACAGGTATACAGAATTTTACTTATAGAATCTCAAAGAATGATGTGGCACTGCCAAGTCAGTTAAATACTGCCTACTGACCGCTTATCGACCGCCACCAAACTGTCATCGACCGACAACTGATTTCCGGCGGTCAGTAGGCGGAATAAAAATACTGTTTCGACATTAATTCAGTTCGGTAGGCGGTAAAAAATTCTTTTTATCGGTTAACCGACATAATTGAGTGAATTTTGACTTTTATCTGGTAACTTTCTCTATTATGTTTGTTCAGTTGATTTGTAATTATCATTTTGGTCGTGTTCCATGAATTTACTTTTTCTTTTCATTTATAAAACATATTCTTTACTGATGTACTTACAAACAAATTGATAAATTTTAACATAAAAATTTGTAACCAACTTAATCGACCATCTATTAACCGATTAATTGAAAAAGTCAAAATTATTCCTTGTCTGTATGAAGTCGGTTAATTAATTGACTTAACTGACTTTTACGAATTGGTAGGCGAAACTGCTTCTACCGACACCCACCATGCCATAAATTATAGGTAAAAATCCAGATTTAGCCCTTAAGTTTTTATCTAATTTGAATTTAGTTTTTGAGTTTTCAATTTCAAATATCAGGGTTTGCCCAAATTTAAAATAGGTCAATTTGTCACTTTATCATCGAAGTTAACGGTTTGTCATATGGGGTGGCCGTGAGCCACCCCTTGCCCACCCCTGGGGTGGCTTGTAGCCACACCATAGGGGTTGGGGGGTGGCCAGGGGCGGTCGCCCCACCGCTGGCCACCCCTTCAATTTTTTTTTTAAATTTTTTTTAAAAAAATTAAATTAGTAAAAAGTATTATGTTGACGTGGCAAAACGGTGCTTTTTTATTGGGACTAACGGGCGTTACAAAAATTTAACGGTGGAGATTTATTTGGCATTTTGATGGGTTTGAGCTTGCGAATGATGGTCAAGTTGGACTGTTGCAGCATCTCCGCCTCAATTCGTGCCCTCCATTGTTGAGATTGCGCCTTAGGAATGACAACCCTGTTATATTCATCCACAAAGCGTGGATATGGTCGATAGGGATGGCCAAATTGGGTTGTGATGGTCTGTAGCTTTTCCCACAGGATCTCCATCCGCTCATCCATGTGTTGCCACAAACGGATCTCCGATTGATTCCCTTTTTTGTCAGAATTTTTTTTCTTTTCTTTTTGGGTGTCGAGCTTGACGCTTGTGTCCCGTGATATAGCATGGACTTGTGCCGATGGAAATTCCTTTCGCACTCCACACCCCGCTTAAGGATTGACAGATTCACTCTCAATGATAAATTTGTCTTCCGCCACTACGTACCGCAGCCTTGGTTGAGGACGATGAACATTCGAACAATCCATGTCAGCCATGTGATCGGTAGCAACCTCGTGTTGGGTGTGAGCACGCCCATTCTTCCACATGGTTAGACCACCAAACCTCTCCTCCATGTGCCGCAAACGAATCGCTGGTTGTTCCTTACGTGCTGCCTCCGTGCACACGTGCACTTCGTTCATGTCTGCCAAATGATTGCTTCTCCCCATTCATGGAAAGTAACTTGAGCTCTGATACCAACTAATACAAAGTGACTTAGTGGCCTGCAGCGAAGAACATCAATAAGCAACGGATAAATATTTCTAGATATTGATTCTATCAATAAGTTAAGAAATCTTCTTGACAAAACTAGATACTCTCTAGGTTTTGAAGGAAAAGAGAGGAATAAACTCAATTCTGAGTAATTTTCATTAATAAAAATCAATAATCAACAACATCTCTCTTTCACTGGAGCCTATAAGCATATATTTATAGCCCAAAACCCTAAACCTAATAAAATATGACATAAATACCCCCAAAACTCTAAACCTAATAAAATAATAAAATAAAGACTCCTAAAACCCAAACTCTATTAAAACAATGAAATAAAGTTGGTTTAAGTAATTAAAAACAAAAAAAAATAACATAATGTCCCCACGTGCGCTCGATCGCAGGCATGCGGGCGCTCGATTACGCACTCGGTCGCAGGATCGAGTGCAATACCAGAACCTATCTTTTGCGATCTGCATCAATATATATATATACAAGTGTTGTTTTGGTAAGTTAGACTAAAATACTTCACATTAATCATTTCTTTTGCATATGCTTTCAGAATGTAAAGAAGAATCATGGGGTCTTGTGCTAACGTAACGCATTTATTCAATGGACGTTGATGTTGAACTGAGATTTAGGATAGAGTACATACTATTATGATTTTGATATTATGCTATTGATGACATTTTCGACACATCGAAATGTCTAATACATGAAATACATGGAATGCCTATTAGGGGATCGGCCCTATGGGAACCATTGGAGATGGCGGCGGTGGGTCAGATGGAAATTGCTCCTTTACTTCAGGTGGGCGTATGTTAATTAGTTTTACGGTAATAGCTCTAGACAATTCTTCTGCATTCCTTGCATGAACTAACTTTTTCATTTTCTCACCTGATCAAAATAGATTCAGACATTAAAATAAAAAAAAAAAGATGGTACTAACTGGTGTTAAAAAATAAATACGATGCAATTAGAAAGAGTAGACAAATACAACGCGCGCGCGGATGTCAAGTTCAACACTAAGGACTACAAAGTAAAACAGGCATCGCAAACTTCAGTTTAGCCTTGTATTGTACTGCATATAAATTTTCCACTATTTTTTTATTTTATTTTAAGGCTATTCTACCTTGGGTGCCACAAATTTCACCCACACATTCAATCAAGTTATGAAGAGGTTAGACTGATATACCAAGAAGAGAAATTCTTGATGAGTATTGATGGAGTGGTGTGGTTAAATCATTGTACTGTTTCCATTAATCGGATTTTCAGGACAAAATCTAACTGAGACTTCTAAAAGCCTTTTTTTCTAGTCGATCATGTTTGTTTACACAGAACAGTTGAAAGAAAAGCCTTTCCCTTCCCCTCTCTCTCTCTACTGTTCACACACACACCCCAACAAGTAAACAACACAAAATGTGAAGCAATAGCTTATACATATATACATGGCAAACAATATATACAAATTATAGAGAGAAAAAGGTGTTTAATTCTCTTACCGATGACGAAGAAGCTGGATGCAAGGAAGAGGGTAGTCATTAGCAAAAGAAAACCAAGGAGGAAGCGTCTCTTGACCTCAAACCTCATCTTGTTGCCTTGTCTTGTGGAAGAGAGTTGCGAAAATCACAGTTATTATATAGCCACTCCTGCTTGAACGCATGTTCCATGCAGTTTCAAATCAACACGAACACTCGAGTCCTTTTCCTTTACTGGGTCAAATCGATTATTATTATTATATGGATGGTTTGGTATAAAATCCATGTCCCTCCTCATTTAAATGAACCAGCCGGCCAGCCTATACCATGTCTCCCTTTCCAAACAGCTTCTTAAATCTTTCCTTAATCATTCTTATATGCATAGAGTCTAATTAGTATTGTTTAGTATTTGAGTACATATATTTTCGTCTCTGCTGCCTGTAATTAATCATGAATTTTCCTAATCCCTCTTTCTAGTTGTATATTAAATTTTGTTGTGTTGACTTGTCTTGATCCCCAGCAATTTGCGAGTCACACCGGCAGGCTGAGAAATTTCGAAATCCAAGCTCAACTAGCAAGGCTTTATCTAGTTCAGCCGTTAAGCTAATTTAAGACGCGTCTCTCACCCAACCAATCTCCTTCTTCTTGATGAATGACCAAGCAACCATCTCTCATGACCCTTTTTTTTTTTTTTAATCGCTATTAGTCTATTACTAAAATGATGTTAATTTCCACACAAAACAAGATAGATTGGTCACGCAAAATATGGTTTGAGCGTACATGATTCTATGCTAGTCACATGCACGTGACGTTTTTTATCGATCCAAACTAACAGCCAAATTTAATACATGAGGCAATACAAAATATTTTGGTAATTTATAAGTTTGAGTTGCAATGAGCCGTAGTTTTGAATGAGTATAAATAAGACGGTAGGTCGGGAGATAGAGTAAAATGTAAGTTTTCCTAATAATTATGTATTCACTATAAGCATATGACTATCTCTTTTACTTTCAACACAAAAGGTAGACTCGTTCCAAATTGGTAAAGTTTTATCTATAAGACTTTACTAATCATGAAAATAGAACAATTGAAAATAAAGCTTCATCATTGTGAGCATATAATGTAGATCAACATTTAGACTTCTAGAAATTGTCAAATATTTTTGAATTGTGCCAATGTTTGGTAAGCACCAACTTGTTTTTGTAGCTTTTATACTTATGTTTACTCTTCCTTTTCTACCACAAATACAGAACGAGCATTTTAACCATGCTTTACAACAAAATTGATGATTAGTTTTTGTCCAATTCTTTAATGTTGTACATTGAAAGAGAAATTATTACAAATTGTAGTATAGATTCAATCATAGACGATTTCAGGATCTAAAAGAACATTGAGTTCCATTTTCCTAGGTGATTGAATTCATGGACCCTCCTCATAACACAAAATCTCCAGACTATAATCCTAGCAAATCTTAAGACCATGATCATAGCAATACGTGATTATAGCAGTCCAGCTGGAATATTAATATGATTCTCATATCCTAAAATCACTCTCAAGAATATTATACAGCCGTTATTGCCTTTGTATTATACACTTTCCATACATGTATTACTTTCCTTATATTACCTGCTCTTGTAAAGGTCTATATAAGTAAATGATATACAACTCTCTAACTCACGTTCAGATAGAATTTTCTCAATTGTCTTTTTGGTATCAGAGCTACTGGTTAGATAGAGAGATTTTTTTTTTTTTTTTTTCAAAACCTTTCTACATATTATCATGTCTACCCCCACTAAATATTACTCCTATCCTGTGACACAAAATGTTGCTAATTTTGTGTCACTTCGCCTCTCCTCCACCAACTTTCTCCGTTAGAAAACTCAAATGATGAATATTCTTGAGAGCTATGATCTTCAAGGTTTTGTCACATGAGAAATTGAAGCACCACCTCAAACCACTAATGATGGTGAAAATGGCTCCAAATGATGAATATTCCTTTACTGGGTCAGGGCTATTATTATATTATATGCAGTTTCCATCAATTAAAGAGTGGTCGAGTTGTTGGGACGCACGCATATATATATCAGCCATCACTTATAAAAGCAACCAAGGGAGGAATTTACAGACGACCATCCCTCATTTCCTTCCTTTCCTTTTCTTTAATTTACTAAGTCGTGTTCAAAAATTACAATCTAAATTAAAATCCAACTATAGAAAAACATTTTCCTAATTAATAAATAGTAAGAGTTTTTTTTTAAAAAAAAATTCCAAATTTCAGAGTTTTTTATTCTCATTCACCGAGTCAAGTTGAAAAATCATTATCTATAATCCAACAACAGCAAAATGTTCGTCAAGAGCTTTTATTTCAAATTTTCTTTATAATTAATGTATACTAATTTCCTTTTCCTTTACCGAACCAAGTTGAAAAACCATCATCCAACTTCAATTAATATTGTAGTCCGAGATTTTTTATTCCAAATTTTCAGAAGGACCTGTAAACCTAACCCCATAACTTCCATCCCTTCATCCCCAATTAATCGAGTCAATTGAAAAATCGTTTAAAATCCAACTACAGAAAACATATCCAAACAAGACAGTTCAAAGAGTTTTTTTTTAAATAAAAAAATTTGTCCCTAAGTTTCAAAGCATTTGAGAAATGTTACAGGTATACAGAATTTTACACAGAATCTCAAAGAATATTTATGAATTTTACACATAATTGTGAGCATATAATGTAGATTAACATTTAGACTTTTAGAGATTGTCAAATATTTATGAATTCTGCCAATGTTTGGTAGGCATCAGAAAATTAACTATCTACCAACTTGTTTATCGAGGTTTTATACTTGTGTTTACTCTTCCCTTTCTACCACAACTACAGCTATTGTCAAAACTTGGCTTCACAACAAAATTGATGATTAATTTCTATTCAATTTTTTAATGCTGTACGAAAGAGAAATTTTTACAAATTATAGTATAGATTCAATTGTATATGATTTCAGGATCTAAAAGAACATTGAGTTCCATTTTCAAAGGTGATTGAATTCATGGACTCTCCCTCTAAATTCAAGTCACCTCCTCGATCATGTCATTTAGAGTAGAGTACATAGTATTTTGATTTCCATATTATTCTATTGATGACATTTTCGCCACATCAATAAATATTGTCTAACACATGAAATACATGGAATGCCTAATTTGGATGAGGCGCTGGGGTCGCTTCCGAGGCGGCGGTGGAGATGCAGATACTCAGAGCATCATGGAAATTATTTCCAAGATTGTCAGATCAGACAATCTTGAATTTCCAAGAATGTCAAACAACATATATATATATATATATATATATATATATATATATATAAAATCTCACCAGTGACGAACAAGCTCTACAGGGTAGTAATTAGCACAAGTAAACTGAGGAAGCGTCTCTTGACCTCAAACCCCATGTTGCATTAAGTGTGGAAGAGACTTGCAAATATCACAATTAATATATAGCTACTCCCTCTTTGATTATTCCATGCAATTTCAAACCTACCCCACTTCAATTTTTTTTTTCTTCCCTTCGGGCTTCACTGGGTCAAAGATGAAGAATTTTCCATGTGAAACAATATATACAAAATTTAGAGAGAAAAAGGTGCTTAATTCTCTTACCAGTGAGGAACAAGTACCATGGAAGGAACAGGATAGCAAGCAGAAGAAACCCAACGAGGAAGCGTCTCTTGACCGCAAACCCCATGGGCCGGGCCATGTTGCATGCCTTTGTGGAAGAGGTAACTCCAGGGCCATTGCGAATTGAGAGTTAAAATCATGAAGACCAGCGTTTGGAGTCTATGGACGCGTGGATTGAGAGAGAGAGAGTGAAAAC